>NW_028155911.1:0-139000 GCF_963993115.1 Abramis brama | reverse complement strand
CAGCTATATTTATATATATATATATATATATATATATATATATAGATATCTTTAATGTATTTTTATCATGTTGAAAAAGTTTGGTGTGAATAAAATAAACCACTTAGGAGGAGTAACTAAAAACTCAGAGTCTGACATATCCAAAAAATCCACATTCAAACCAAAATATCTGACTTCCTGTTGCTCGGAGCTAATGACTGTAAATTAGAAAGTTGTCCGGCTCGATGAGACCAATATGCGTACTGATTTTTGTAACTGTGGGTAAAAGTAACCCCCCCACTTTTGTCAAAAGCATTTTGAAAGTGACACACTTCCTGCTACCAGTTGGTGGCGCTATAACTTTGACTCACAATAGTTACATCCATCTGACCGCCTCTTACCACGAACACACTGCTGAAGTTTCATCAAGATCAGTTAATGTATGCAGAAGTTATAACACTTCGTGTTTCTCTTTTCTCGCCATAAATTCATTTCCTCGCCACGGCCAAACCGTTCGAGATATCAAAAATCCATCCGCAATTTAGAATCCTGAATGTCTTGACTTCATGCTGATCGAGTTTGGAGGCGAGTGGATGAATTCTCTAGGAGGAGTACATCAAATTCCACAGCATGCGTTTTTCAAACAACCCATAATAGCAGACTTCCTGTTGGGCGGAGCTAATAACTTAGAGTGCGGAAGTTGTTCGGCCCGATGAGATCTATATGTGTACCGAGTTTCATATTAATTCATGCAAGAGTTTTTGATATATGGACCAAGTTTTCAGACCGTGTTCAAGGGGGTGCTGTTGAGCCCCCCCTCTGCCACGCCCGGGTACCAGCTTCAGCCCGGCCCTGATGACCGTGGGCTCTGACCTGTGTGCAAAGTTTCAAGAGTTTTTGAGCATGTTAAGGGCCCCAAAAGCCCCTGAAACCTTGAATAACAAAGATTAAATGGAATAGACAAATCCCCCCACCCCCTCCACACACACACACACACAGAGACAGAGAGAGAGAGAGAAAATTCTCCAGAAAATCCACATTCAAACCAAAATATCTGACTTTCTGATGGTCTGAGCTAATAACTGTAAATTAGAAAGTTGTCCGGTTTGATGAGAACAATATACATACCAAGTTTTGTAATTCTATGAAAAACTAAGCCCCCATTTTTGACTAAAGGTGGCGCTACTGAGCCATTCCACCACGCCCGTTTCTGAAACTTTGCACATGTCTACTGGATCATAAATGTGATGTGTCTGTCGAGTTTCATGCATTTTCAAGCATGTGAAGAGTCTCAAAAGCATCTGAAAATAATATTAAAGTTTGATGCGTTGCCACGACAACAGTATCTAAGATATCAATATTCCTTTCACAGGTCTACATCTGCCATGTGTCTACATTATACACATAAAGTTTGAAGCAAATCGGGTAAAAATAAGATAGTGATTTCAAAGCATTTTGAAAGTGACACACTTCCTGTTGCCAGTTGGTGGCGCTATAACTTTGACTCACAAAGATCACATCCATGTGATCGGCCTCTTACAACGAACACACTGCTGAAGTTTTATCAAGATCTGTCAATGTTTGCTGAAGTTATAACACACTTCCTGTTTCTATTTTCTCGCCATAAATTCGTGTCCTCGCCACGGCCAAACCGTTCGAGATATCAAAAATCCGTCCGCAATTTATCATCATCAATGTCTTGACTTCATGCACACCGAGTTTGGAGGCGAATGGATGAATTTCCTAGGAGGAGTACATCAAATTCCACAGCATGCGTTTCCAAACAACCCATAATAGCCGACTTCCTGTTGGGCTGGCGTAAAAAGTAAAAGTACGAAAGCTGTTCGGCCCGATGAGATCTATATGTGTACTGAGTTTCATATTATTACATGCAAGCGTGTCTGATTTATGGAGCAAGTTTTCGGACCTCGTTCAAGGGGGCGCTGTTGAGCCCCCCTGCCACGCCCGGGTACCAGCTTCAGCCCAGCCCTGAAGGCCGCAGGTTCTGACCCGTGTGCAAAGTTTCAAGAGTTTTCGAGCATGTTAAGGGCCCCAAAAGTGCCTGAAAGGTTGACAGAAAAATAATAAATAATAAATATAGCTGCGAGCAGCGATTACGGGCCCAAGCCGGTGGCACCGCAACCCCGATGCCTTTAGTTACCTAAAGGCACCGGGGTGGCGGTGCCGCCTTTATTATATATATATATATATATATATATATATATATATATATATATATATAAATGTAACAAAAATGTATATATATCTGTTCACAATTTAGCATCTTTAATGTATTTTCATCATGTTGAAAAAGTTTGGTGGGAATAAAATAAACCACTTAAGAGGAGTGGGTAAAACATCAGAGACTTATTTTGCAAAGAAATCCACATTCAAACCAAAATGTCTGACTTCCTGTTGCTCGGAGCTAATGACTGTAAATTAGAAAGTTGTCCGGCTCGATGAGACCAATATATGTATTGATTTTTTAAACTGTAGGTAAAACTAACCCCCCCACTTTTGTCAAAAGCATTTTGAAAGTGACACACTTCCTGCTGCCAGTTGGTGGCGCTATAACTTTGACTCACAATAGTTACATCCATCTGATCGGCCTCTTACAACGAACATACTGCTGAAGTTTCATCAAGATCAGTTAATGTATGCAGAAGTTATAACACTTCGTGTTTCTCTTTTCTCGCCATAAATTCGTTTCCTCGCCACGACCAAACCGTTCGAGATATCAAAAATCCGTCCGCAATTTAGCATCCTCAGTGTCTTGACTTCATGCACACCGAGTTTGATGGGGATTGAATTAATTATCTAGGAGGAGTGTTTCAAATTCCACAGCGAGCGTTTTCCAAACAACCCATAATAGCCGACTTCCTGTTGGGCTGGCGTAAAACTTGACCTGGGGAAAGTTGTTCGGCCCAATGAGATCTATATGTGTACCGAGTTTCATATTAATTCATGCAAGCGTGTTTGATCTATGGACCAAGTTTTGGGACCCCGTTCAAGGGGGCGCTGTTGAGCCCCCCTGCCACGCCCGGGTACCAGCTTCAGGCCGTCCCTGATGGCAGGGGGTTCTGACTTGTGTGCAAAGTTTCAAGAGTTTTTGAGCACGTTAAGGACCCCAAAAGCCCCTGAAACCTTGATTAACAATATAAAAGCAATAGTCAAATCCCCCCCTACCCTCACACACACAGAGAGAGGGAGAGAAAATTCTTCAGAAAATCCACATTCAAACCAAAATATCTCTCTTCCTGTTGGTTGGAGATAGTTAATGTAAATTAGAAAGTTGTCCGTCTTGATGAGATCAATACACATACCAAGTTTTGTTGCTGTTGATAAAACTAACCCCCCCACTTATGACTAAAGGTGGCGCTACTGAGCCCCTCACCACGCCCGTTTCTGAAACTTTGCACATGTCTACGGGCTAATAAATGTGATGTGTCTGTCGAGTTTCATCCAATTTCAAGTATGTTAAGAGTCTCAAAAGCAGCAAAAAAGAATATTAAAGTTTGAGGCGTTGCCATGGCAACAGTATTAAAGATATAAAAAATCCTTTCACAGGTCTACATCTGCCGTGTGTCTACATTATACACATAAAGTTTTAAGCAAATCGGGTAAAAATAAGAGGGTGATTTCAAAGCATTTTGAAAGTGACACACTTCCTGTTGCCAGTTGGTGGCGCTATAACTTTGACTCACAAATGTCACATCCATGTTACCGGCCTCTTACAACGAACACACTGCTGAAGTTTCATCAAGATCAGTTAATGTATGCAGAAGTTATAACACACTTCCTGTTTCCATTATTCGCCATAAATTCATTTCCTTGCCACGGCCAAACCGTTCGAGATATCAAAAATCCGTCCGCAATTTAGCATCCTCAATGTCTTGACTTCATGCCGACCGAGTTTGGAGGCGAATGAATGAATTTCCTAGGAGGAGTACATCAAATTCCACAGCATGCGTTTCCAAACAACCCATAATAGCTGACTTCCTGTTGGTCTGGCGTAAAACTTAGAGCACGAAAGTTGTTCGGCCCGATGAGGTCTATATGTGTAACGAGTTTCATATTATTACATGCAAGCGTGTCTGATTTATGGACAAGTGTTCGGATCCCGTTCCAGGGGGCGCTGTCGAGGCCCCCTGCCACGCCCGGGTACCAGCTTCAGCCCGGCCCTGATGGCCGCGGGTTCTGACCTGTGTGCAAAATTTCAAGAGTTTTCGAGCATGTTAAGGGCCCCAAAAGCCCCTGAAACCTTGAAAAACAAAGATTAAATGGAATAGACAACCCCCCCCCCCCCACCCCCTCCACACACACACACACACACACACACACACAGAGACAGAGAGAGAGAGAGAAAATTCTCCAGAAAATCCATATTCAAACCAAAATATCTGACTTTCTGATGGTCTGAGCTAATGACTGTGAATTAGAAAGTTGTCCGGCTCGATGAGAACAATATACATACCGATTTTTGTGATTCTAGGAAAAACTAAGCCCCCATTTTTGACTAAAGGTGGCGCTACTGAGCCCCTCACCACGCCCATTTCTGAAACTTTGCACATGTCTACTGGCTAATAAATGTGATGTGTCTGTCGAGTTTCATGCATTTTCAAGCATGTGAAGAGTCTCAAAAGCATCCGAAAAGAATATTAAAGTTTGATGCGTTGCCACGGCAACAGTATCTAAGATATCAATAATCCTTTCACAGGCCTACATCTGCCGTGTGTCTACATTATACACATAAAGTTTGAAGCAAATCGGATAAAAATAAGAGGGTGATTTCAAAGCATTTTGAAAGTGACACACTTCCTGCTGCCAGTTGGTGGCGCTATAACTTTGACTCACAATAGTCACATCCATGTGATCGGCCTCTTACAACGAACACACTGCTGAAGTTTCATCAAGATCAGTTAATGTATGCAGAAGTTATAACACACTTCCTGTTTCCATTATTCGCCATAAATTCGTTTCCTCGCCACGGCCAAACCGTTCGAGATATCAAAAATCCCCTGGCAATTTTTCATCCTCAATGCCTTGACTTCATGCACACCGAGATTGGTGGCGATCGGGTGAATTCCCTAGGAGAAGTGTTTCAAATACCAGACCATGCGTTTCCAAACAACCCTTAATAGCTGACTTCCTGTTGGGCTGGCGTAAAAAGTAAAAGTACGAAAGTTGTTCGGCCCGATGAGATCTATATATGTACCGAGTTTCATATTATTACATGCAAGCGTGTCTGATTTATGGACCAAGTTTTCGGACCCCGTTCAAGGGGGCGCTGTTGAGCCCCCCTGCCACGCCCGGGTACCAGCTTCAGCCCGGCCCTGATGGCCGCGGGTTCTGACCTGTGTGCAAAGTTTCAAGAGTTTTCGAGCACGTTAAGGGTCTCAAAAGTGCCCGAAAGGTTGACAGAAAAATAAGAATAATAATAATAAATATAGCTGCGAGCAGCGATTACGGGCCCAAGCCGGTGGCACCGCAACCCCGGTGCCTTTAGTTACCTAAAGGCACCGGGTTGGCGGTACCGCCGGCTTTGGCCCTCCATCGCTGCTCGCAGCTATATTTATTTATATATATATATATATATATATACATACACACACATACATACATTTATATATATATATATATATATATATATATATATATATTACCGTTCAAAAGTTTGGGGTCAGTAAGATTTTTAATGTTTTTAGGAGAAGTCTCTTCTGCTCACCAAGGCTGCATTTATTTGATTAAAAATACAAACAAAAACTGTAATATTGTGAAATATTATTCCAATTTAAAACAGCTGTTTTCAATTTTAAAATATTTTACATAGTAATTAATTTCTGTGATCAAAGTTGAGTTTTCAGCATCATTACTCCAGTCTTCAGTGTCACATGATCCTTCAGAAATCATTCTAATATGATGATTGATGCTCAATAAATATTCATTATTATTTTCAATGTTGAAAACAGTTGTGTACAGATTTTTTTTTTTCAAAATGCTTTGATGAATGTAAAGTTCAAAAGAACAGCATTTATTTCAAATATAATTTTTTTAACATTATAAATGTCTTTACTGTAACTGTTGATCAGTTTAACTCATCCTTCATAAATAAAAGTATTGATTTATTTTATTTCTTTCCCCCAAAAATAAAATTTAAATTATTACTAACCCCAAACTTTTGAGCGGTAGTGTTATGTTACAAAAGCTTTAGATTTCAGATAAATGCTGTTCTTTTGAACTTTCTATTCATCAAAGACTGTACACAACTGTTTTCGACATTTAAAATAATAATGAATGTTTCTTGAGCATCAATCATCATATTAGAATAATTTCTGAAGGATCATGTGACAGTGACTCCGCTTTGATCACAGGAATAAATAACAGTTTAAAATATATTAAAATAGAAAGCAGCTGTTTTAAATTGGAATAATATTTTACAATATTACTGTTTTTGTTTGTATTTTTAATCAAATAAATGCAGCCTTGGTGAGCAGAAGAAACTTCTCTGTTATGTGCGCGCCACAGACTGCACGCACGTCCGCTTAGAGTTCCGCCTTTTGAGTTCCGTCAATATTACGTTATTAGAAAAATATTTTTTTAGAGAATCGATTTTTTGACATTTGTGAATTGATTCAGAATCGTCCACGTCCGCATCGCGATGCATCTAAGAATAAATTTTTTCTCCCACCCCTAGATTTCATACAACAGGTTAATAAACAGTTACAATTAAGTCACTTACATTTTAGATGCAGTATTGACTGTTTTTGTTCTGTTTCAGCAGCGAAAATAGTTAAAGATCACAGCAGAACCATCACGCATCACGTGTTTTCTCATAACTGAACGATTCAGCATTTTTAAGGAATCGGTTGACTCAAAGTTTGAATGATCAATCCATAAACATCTGTCTTAATCATGATCGACTCATTCGAACGAATCGTTTGAACGAATGAATCAATGACTCGCTTATTAAGATGGATGCCTGGCGAAACCTAATGGCGGTTTAGTGTTGTTTAAAAGCATCATTCTTTCCAACGTGTGTGTGATTTGTGTGTGCAACATTATCAATGTCATTGTGGAAGTCTGTATTTTTCTTTCACTTTTATATTAGCAATTTAAAAGCACCCGCTTGTGTCACACGTCGAATAACCGGTGGGAAAATATCCTCAGACACATACCTAATAAATGTATCTTTAAATAGAATATTGGCCTACCTGGTAAAAAGTTTTATATACTATTTTGATGTGCTTTTGGACACAAGAGGGCAGTATAGCCCTATGTATGACTTGTTTTTTTTTTTTTACTTTACTGTTTTTAATTTTAGAATAAAATTAGAATAAAATTCTTTTTAAAAACAGGATAAAATGGGTTTAGTTGTGATATTTGTATACTTTTATATAGAAATAAATGGTATATAATTACATTTTTAGAAGATTTTAGGCTTTTAGTGTTTCCTTTTTGGACATTATTTTAATCCCTCGCCATAGCAAAACCGTTTGAGATATTTATTATTCTTTCACAATTTAGCATATTTAATGTATTTTCATCACGTTGAAAAAGTCTGGTGGGAATAAAATAAATAGTGTAAGAGGAGTGGCTAAAAATTCAGAGGCTGATTTTGCAAAAAAAATCCACATTCAGACCAAAATATCTGACTTCCTGATGGCCGGAGCTAATGAATGTAAATTAGAAAGTTGTCCGGCTTGATGAGAACAATATAAAAACTATTTTTTTTTTACTGTACTTAAAACTAACCCCCCCACTTTTGTCAAAAGCATGTTGAAAGTGACATACTTCCTGCTGCCAGTTGGTGGCGCTATAACTTTGACTCACAATAGTTACATCCATCTGATCGGCCTCTTACCACGAACACACTGCTGAAGTTTCATCAAGATCAGTTAATGTATGCAGAAGTTATTCCACTTCGTGTTTCTCTTTACTCGCCATAAATTCGATTCCTCGCCACGGCCAAACCATTCGAGATATCAAAAATCCGTCCGCAATTTAGCATCCTCAAAGTCTTGACTACATGCACACCGAGTTTGGAGGGGACACAGTGAATTTTCTAGGAGGAGTATTTCACATTCCACAGCAAGCGTTTTCCAAACAACCCATAATAGCCGACTTCCTGTTGGGCTGGCGTAAAACTTGACCGGGGGAAAGTTGTTCGGCACGATGAGATCTATATGTGTACCGAGTTTCATATTAATTCATGCAAGCGTGTTTGATATATGGACCAAGTTTTAGAACCCCGTTCAAGGGGGCGCTGTTGAGCCCCCCAGCCACGCCCGGGTACCAGCTTCTGCCCGTCCCTGATGGCAGGGGGTTCTGACTTGTGTGCAAAGTTTCAAGAGTTTTTGAGCACGTTAAGGACCCCAAAAGCCCCTGAAACCTTGATTAACAATATAAAAGCAATAGTCAAATCCCCCCCTCCCCTCACACACACAGAGACACAGAGAGAGGGAGAGAAAATTCTTCAGAAAATCCACATTCAAACCAAAATATCTCTCTTCCTGTTGGTCGGAGATAGTTAATGTCAATTAGAAAGTTGTCCGTCTTGATGAGAACAATACACATACCAAGTTTTGTTGCTGTTGATAAAACTAACCCCCCCACTTATGACTAAAGGTGGCGCTACTGAGCCCATCACCACACCCGTTTCTGAAACTTTGCACATGTCTACGGGCTAATAAATGTGATGTGTCTGTTGAGTTTCATCCAATTTCAAGTATGTTAAGAGTCTCAAAAGCATCAAAAAAGAATATTAAAGTTTGAAGCGTTGCCATGGCAACAGTATTAAAGATATCAAAAATCCTTTCACAGGTCTACATCTGCCGTGTGTTTACATTATACACATAAAGTTTGAAGCAAATCGGGTAAAAATAAGAGGGTGATTTCAAAGAATTTTTAAAGTAACACACTTCCTGCTGCCAGTTGGTGGCGCTATAACTTTGACTCACAATAGTCACATCAATGTGATCGGCCTCTGACAACGAACACACTGCTGAAGTTTCATCAAGATCAGTCAATTTATGCAGAAGTTATAACACATTTCCTGTTTCTCTTTTCTCGCCATAAATTCGTTTCCTCACCACGGCCAAACCGTTCGAGATATCAAAAATCCGTCTGCAATTTAGCATCCTCAATGTTTTGACTTCATGCACACCAAGTTTCGAGGGGATTGGATGAATTCTCTAGGAGGAGTATTTCAAATTCCAGAGCGTACGTTTTTCAAACAACCCATAATAGCTGACTTCCTGTTGGGCGGAGCTAATAACATAGAGTGCGGAAGTTGTTCGGCCTGATGAGATCTATATGTGTACCGAGTTTCATACTAATACGTTCTTGTATGTGTCCAAGATTTCAGATTGCATTCTAGGTGGCGCTGTTGAGCACCCCTGCCACGCCCGGGTACCAGCTTCAGCTCGGCCCTAATGGCCGCGGGTTCTGACCTGTGTGCAAAATTTCAAGAGTTTTCGAGCATGTTAAGGGCCCCAAAAGTGCCCGAAATGTTGACAAAATAATAATAATAATAATAAATATAGCTGCGAGCAGCGATTACGGGCCCAAGCCGGTGGCACCGCAACCCCGGTGCCTTTAGTTACCTAAAGGCACCGGGGTGGCGGTGCCCCCGGCTTTGGCCCTTCATCGCTGCTCGCAGCTATATTTATATATATATATATATATATATATATATATATATATATATATATATATATATATATATATATATATCTTTAATGTATTTTTAGCATGTTGAAAAAGTTTGGTGTGAATAAAATAAACCACTTAGGAGGAGTAGCTAAAAACTCAAGAGTCTGACATATCCAAAAAATCCACATTCAAACCAAAATATCTGACTTCCTGTTGCTCGGAGCTAATGACTATAAATTAGAAAGTTGTCCGGCTCGATGAGACCAATATGCGTACTGATTTTTGTAACTGTGGGTAAAGGTAACCCCCCCACTTTTGTCAAAAGCATTTTGAAAGTGACACACTTCCTGCTACCAGTTGGTGGCGCTATAACTTTGACTCACAATAGTTACATCCATCTGACCGGCCTCTTACCACGAACACACTGCTGAAGTTTCATCAAGATCAGTTAATGTATGCAGAAGTTATAACACTTCGTGTTTCTCTTTTCTCGCCATAAATTCGTGTCCTCGCCACGGCCAAACCGTTCGAGATATCAAAAATCCCCTGGCAATTTGTCATCCTCAATGCCTTGACTTCATGCACACCGAGTTTGGTGGTGATCGGGTGAATTCCCTAGGAGAAGTGTTTCAAATACCAGACCATGCGTTTCCAAACAACCCTTAATAGCTGACTTCCTGTTGTGCTGGCGTAAAAAGTAAAAGTACGAAAGTTGTTCGGCCCGATGAGATCTATATATGTACCGAGTTTCATATTATTACATGCAAGCGTGTCTGATTTATGGACCAAGTTTTCGGACCCCGTTCAAGGGGGCGCTGTTGAGCCCCCCTGCCATGCCCGGGTACCAGCTTCAGCCCGGCCCTGATGGCCGCGGGTTCTGACCTGTGTGCAAAGTTTCAAGAGTTTTCGAGCACGTTAAGGGTCTCAAAAGTGCCCGAAAGGTTGACAGAAAAATAATAATAATAATAATAATAATAATAATAAATAATCCTACCGAAAACAATAGGGCCTTCGCCCTTTCAGGGCTTGGGCCCTAATAATCCTACCGAAAACAATAGGGCCTTCGCCCTTTCAGGGCTTGGGCCCTAAATATAGCTGCGAGCAGCGATTACGGGCCCAAGCCGGTGGCACCGCAACCCCGATGCCTTTAGTTACCTAAAGGCACCGGGGTGGCGGTGCCGCCGGCTTTGGCCCTTCATCGCTGCTCGCAGCTATATTTATATATATATATATATATATATATATATATATAGATATCTTTAATGTATTTTTATCATGTTGAAAAAGTTTGGTGTGAATAAAATAAACCACTTAGGAGGAGTAACTAAAAACTCAGAGTCTGACATATCCAAAAAATCCACATTCAAACCAAAATATCTGACTTCCTGTTGCTCGGAGCTAATGACTGTAAATTAGAAAGTTGTCCGGCTCGATGAGACCAATATGCGTACTGATTTTTGTAACTGTGGGTAAAAGTAACCCCCCCACTTTTGTCAAAAGCATTTTGAAAGTGACACACTTCCTGCTACCAGTTGGTGGCGCTATAACTTTGACTCACAATAGTTACATCCATCTGACCGCCTCTTACCACGAACACACTGCTGAAGTTTCATCAAGATCAGTTAATGTATGCAGAAGTTATAACACTTCGTGTTTCTCTTTTCTCGCCATAAATTCATTTCCTCGCCACGGCCAAACCGTTCGAGATATCAAAAATCCATCCGCAATTTAGAATCCTGAATGTCTTGACTTCATGCTGATCGAGTTTGGAGGCGAGTGGATGAATTCTCTAGGAGGAGTACATCAAATTCCACAGCATGCGTTTTTCAAACAACCCATAATAGCAGACTTCCTGTTGGGCGGAGCTAATAACTTAGAGTGCGGAAGTTGTTCGGCCCGATGAGATCTATATGTGTACCGAGTTTCATATTAATTCATGCAAGAGTTTTTGATATATGGACCAAGTTTTCAGACCGTGTTCAAGGGGGTGCTGTTGAGCCCCCCCTCTGCCACGCCCGGGTACCAGCTTCAGCCCGGCCCTGATGACCGTGGGCTCTGACCTGTGTGCAAAGTTTCAAGAGTTTTTGAGCATGTTAAGGGCCCCAAAAGCCCCTGAAACCTTGAATAACAAAGATTAAATGGAATAGACAAATCCCCCCACCCCCTCCACACACACACACACACAGAGACAGAGAGAGAGAGAGAAAATTCTCCAGAAAATCCACATTCAAACCAAAATATCTGACTTTCTGATGGTCTGAGCTAATAACTGTAAATTAGAAAGTTGTCCGGTTTGATGAGAACAATATACATACCAAGTTTTGTAATTCTATGAAAAACTAAGCCCCCATTTTTGACTAAAGGTGGCGCTACTGAGCCATTCCACCACGCCCGTTTCTGAAACTTTGCACATGTCTACTGGATCATAAATGTGATGTGTCTGTCGAGTTTCATGCATTTTCAAGCATGTGAAGAGTCTCAAAAGCATCTGAAAATAATATTAAAGTTTGATGCGTTGCCACGACAACAGTATCTAAGATATCAATATTCCTTTCACAGGTCTACATCTGCCATGTGTCTACATTATACACATAAAGTTTGAAGCAAATCGGGTAAAAATAAGATAGTGATTTCAAAGCATTTTGAAAGTGACACACTTCCTGTTGCCAGTTGGTGGCGCTATAACTTTGACTCACAAAGATCACATCCATGTGATCGGCCTCTTACAACGAACACACTGCTGAAGTTTTATCAAGATCTGTCAATGTTTGCTGAAGTTATAACACACTTCCTGTTTCTATTTTCTCGCCATAAATTCGTGTCCTCGCCACGGCCAAACCGTTCGAGATATCAAAAATCCGTCCGCAATTTATCATCATCAATGTCTTGACTTCATGCACACCGAGTTTGGAGGCGAATGGATGAATTTCCTAGGAGGAGTACATCAAATTCCACAGCATGCGTTTCCAAACAACCCATAATAGCCGACTTCCTGTTGGGCTGGCGTAAAAAGTAAAAGTACGAAAGCTGTTCGGCCCGATGAGATCTATATGTGTACTGAGTTTCATATTATTACATGCAAGCGTGTCTGATTTATGGAGCAAGTTTTCGGACCTCGTTCAAGGGGGCGCTGTTGAGCCCCCCTGCCACGCCCGGGTACCAGCTTCAGCCCAGCCCTGAAGGCCGCAGGTTCTGACCCGTGTGCAAAGTTTCAAGAGTTTTCGAGCATGTTAAGGGCCCCAAAAGTGCCTGAAAGGTTGACAGAAAAATAATAAATAATAAATATAGCTGCGAGCAGCGATTACGGGCCCAAGCCGGTGGCACCGCAACCCCGATGCCTTTAGTTACCTAAAGGCACCGGGGTGGCGGTGCCGCCTTTATTTATATATATATATATATATATATATATATATATATATATATATATAAATGTAACAAAAATGTATATATATCTGTTCACAATTTAGCATCTTTAATGTATTTTCATCATGTTGAAAAAGTTTGGTGGGAATAAAATAAACCACTTAAGAGGAGTGGGTAAAACATCAGAGACTTATTTTGCAAAGAAATCCACATTCAAACCAAAATGTCTGACTTCCTGTTGCTCGGAGCTAATGACTGTAAATTAGAAAGTTGTCCGGCTCGATGAGACCAATATATGTATTGATTTTTTAAACTGTAGGTAAAACTAACCCCCCCACTTTTGTCAAAAGCATTTTGAAAGTGACACACTTCCTGCTGCCAGTTGGTGGCGCTATAACTTTGACTCACAATAGTTACATCCATCTGATCGGCCTCTTACAACGAACATACTGCTGAAGTTTCATCAAGATCAGTTAATGTATGCAGAAGTTATAACACTTCGTGTTTCTCTTTTCTCGCCATAAATTCGTTTCCTCGCCACGACCAAACCGTTCGAGATATCAAAAATCCGTCCGCAATTTAGCATCCTCAGTGTCTTGACTTCATGCACACCGAGTTTGATGGGGATTGAATTAATTATCTAGGAGGAGTGTTTCAAATTCCACAGCGAGCGTTTTCCAAACAACCCATAATAGCCGACTTCCTGTTGGGCTGGCGTAAAACTTGACCTGGGGAAAGTTGTTCGGCCCAATGAGATCTATATGTGTACCGAGTTTCATATTAATTCATGCAAGCGTGTTTGATCTATGGACCAAGTTTTGGGACCCCGTTCAAGGGGGCGCTGTTGAGCCCCCCTGCCACGCCCGGGTACCAGCTTCAGGCCGTCCCTGATGGCAGGGGGTTCTGACTTGTGTGCAAAGTTTCAAGAGTTTTTGAGCACGTTAAGGACCCCAAAAGCCCCTGAAACCTTGATTAACAATATAAAAGCAATAGTCAAATCCCCCCCTACCCTCACACACACAGAGAGAGGGAGAGAAAATTCTTCAGAAAATCCACATTCAAACCAAAATATCTCTCTTCCTGTTGGTTGGAGATAGTTAATGTAAATTAGAAAGTTGTCCGTCTTGATGAGATCAATACACATACCAAGTTTTGTTGCTGTTGATAAAACTAACCCCCCCACTTATGACTAAAGGTGGCGCTACTGAGCCCCTCACCACGCCCGTTTCTGAAACTTTGCACATGTCTACGGGCTAATAAATGTGATGTGTCTGTCGAGTTTCATCCAATTTCAAGTATGTTAAGAGTCTCAAAAGCAGCAAAAAAGAATATTAAAGTTTGAGGCGTTGCCATGGCAACAGTATTAAAGATATAAAAAATCCTTTCACAGGTCTACATCTGCCGTGTGTCTACATTATACACATAAAGTTTTAAGCAAATCGGGTAAAAATAAGAGGGTGATTTCAAAGCATTTTGAAAGTGACACACTTCCTGTTGCCAGTTGGTGGCGCTATAACTTTGACTCACAAATGTCACATCCATGTTACCGGCCTCTTACAACGAACACACTGCTGAAGTTTCATCAAGATCAGTTAATGTATGCAGAAGTTATAACACACTTCCTGTTTCCATTATTCGCCATAAATTCATTTCCTTGCCACGGCCAAACCGTTCGAGATATCAAAAATCCGTCCGCAATTTAGCATCCTCAATGTCTTGACTTCATGCCGACCGAGTTTGGAGGCGAATGAATGAATTTCCTAGGAGGAGTACATCAAATTCCACAGCATGCGTTTCCAAACAACCCATAATAGCTGACTTCCTGTTGGTCTGGCGTAAAACTTAGAGCACGAAAGTTGTTCGGCCCGATGAGGTCTATATGTGTAACGAGTTTCATATTATTACATGCAAGCGTGTCTGATTTATGGACAAGTGTTCGGATCCCGTTCCAGGGGGCGCTGTCGAGGCCCCCTGCCACGCCCGGGTACCAGCTTCAGCCCGGCCCTGATGGCCGCGGGTTCTGACCTGTGTGCAAAATTTCAAGAGTTTTCGAGCATGTTAAGGGCCCCAAAAGCCCCTGAAACCTTGAAAAACAAAGATTAAATGGAATAGACAACCCCCCCCCCCCCACCCCCTCCACACACACACACACACACACACACACACAGAGACAGAGAGAGAGAGAGAAAATTCTCCAGAAAATCCATATTCAAACCAAAATATCTGACTTTCTGATGGTCTGAGCTAATGACTGTGAATTAGAAAGTTGTCCGGCTCGATGAGAACAATATACATACCGATTTTTGTGATTCTAGGAAAAACTAAGCCCCCATTTTTGACTAAAGGTGGCGCTACTGAGCCCCTCACCACGCCCATTTCTGAAACTTTGCACATGTCTACTGGCTAATAAATGTGATGTGTCTGTCGAGTTTCATGCATTTTCAAGCATGTGAAGAGTCTCAAAAGCATCCGAAAAGAATATTAAAGTTTGATGCGTTGCCACGGCAACAGTATCTAAGATATCAATAATCCTTTCACAGGCCTACATCTGCCGTGTGTCTACATTATACACATAAAGTTTGAAGCAAATCGGATAAAAATAAGAGGGTGATTTCAAAGCATTTTGAAAGTGACACACTTCCTGCTGCCAGTTGGTGGCGCTATAACTTTGACTCACAATAGTCACATCCATGTGATCGGCCTCTTACAACGAACACACTGCTGAAGTTTCATCAAGATCAGTTAATGTATGCAGAAGTTATAACACACTTCCTGTTTCCATTATTCGCCATAAATTCGTTTCCTCGCCACGGCCAAACCGTTCGAGATATCAAAAATCCCCTGGCAATTTTTCATCCTCAATGCCTTGACTTCATGCACACCGAGATTGGTGGCGATCGGGTGAATTCCCTAGGAGAAGTGTTTCAAATACCAGACCATGCGTTTCCAAACAACCCTTAATAGCTGACTTCCTGTTGGGCTGGCGTAAAAAGTAAAAGTACGAAAGTTGTTCGGCCCGATGAGATCTATATATGTACCGAGTTTCATATTATTACATGCAAGCGTGTCTGATTTATGGACCAAGTTTTCGGACCCCGTTCAAGGGGGCGCTGTTGAGCCCCCCTGCCACGCCCGGGTACCAGCTTCAGCCCGGCCCTGATGGCCGCGGGTTCTGACCTGTGTGCAAAGTTTCAAGAGTTTTCGAGCACGTTAAGGGTCTCAAAAGTGCCCGAAAGGTTGACAGAAAAATAAGAATAATAATAATAAATATAGCTGCGAGCAGCGATTACGGGCCCAAGCCGGTGGCACCGCAACCCCGGTGCCTTTAGTTACCTAAAGGCACCGGGTTGGCGGTACCGCCGGCTTTGGCCCTCCATCGCTGCTCGCAGCTATATTTATTTATATATATATATATATATATATACATACACACACATACATACATTTATATATATATATATATATATATATATATATATATATTACCGTTCAAAAGTTTGGGGTCAGTAAGATTTTTAATGTTTTTAGGAGAAGTCTCTTCTGCTCACCAAGGCTGCATTTATTTGATTAAAAATACAAACAAAAACTGTAATATTGTGAAATATTATTCCAATTTAAAACAGCTGTTTTCAATTTTAAAATATTTTACATAGTAATTAATTTCTGTGATCAAAGTTGAGTTTTCAGCATCATTACTCCAGTCTTCAGTGTCACATGATCCTTCAGAAATCATTCTAATATGATGATTGATGCTCAATAAATATTCATTATTATTTTCAATGTTGAAAACAGTTGTGTACAGATTTTTTTTTTTCAAAATGCTTTGATGAATGTAAAGTTCAAAAGAACAGCATTTATTTCAAATATAATTTTTTTAACATTATAAATGTCTTTACTGTAACTGTTGATCAGTTTAACTCATCCTTCATAAATAAAAGTATTGATTTATTTTATTTCTTTCCCCCAAAAATAAAATTTAAATTATTACTAACCCCAAACTTTTGAGCGGTAGTGTTATGTTACAAAAGCTTTAGATTTCAGATAAATGCTGTTCTTTTGAACTTTCTATTCATCAAAGACTGTACACAACTGTTTTCGACATTTAAAATAATAATGAATGTTTCTTGAGCATCAATCATCATATTAGAATAATTTCTGAAGGATCATGTGACAGTGACTCCGCTTTGATCACAGGAATAAATAACAGTTTAAAATATATTAAAATAGAAAGCAGCTGTTTTAAATTGGAATAATATTTTACAATATTACTGTTTTTGTTTGTATTTTTAATCAAATAAATGCAGCCTTGGTGAGCAGAAGAAACTTCTCTGTTATGTGCGCGCCACAGACTGCACGCACGTCCGCTTAGAGTTCCGCCTTTTGAGTTCCGTCAATATTACGTTATTAGAAAAATATTTTTTTAGAGAATCGATTTTTTGACATTTGTGAATTGATTCAGAATCGTCCACGTCCGCATCGCGATGCATCTAAGAATAAATTTTTTCTCCCACCCCTAGATTTCATACAACAGGTTAATAAACAGTTACAATTAAGTCACTTACATTTTAGATGCAGTATTGACTGTTTTTGTTCTGTTTCAGCAGCGAAAATAGTTAAAGATCACAGCAGAACCATCACGCATCACGTGTTTTCTCATAACTGAACGATTCAGCATTTTTAAGGAATCGGTTGACTCAAAGTTTGAATGATCAATCCATAAACATCTGTCTTAATCATGATCGACTCATTCGAACGAATCGTTTGAACGAATGAATCAATGACTCGCTTATTAAGATGGATGCCTGGCGAAACCTAATGGCGGTTTAGTGTTGTTTAAAAGCATCATTCTTTCCAACGTGTGTGTGATTTGTGTGTGCAACATTATCAATGTCATTGTGGAAGTCTGTATTTTTCTTTCACTTTTATATTAGCAATTTAAAAGCACCCGCTTGTGTCACACGTCGAATAACCGGTGGGAAAATATCCTCAGACACATACCTAATAAATGTATCTTTAAAT
The DNA here is from genome assembly GCF_963993115.1 of Abramis brama. Classification (NCBI taxonomy): domain Eukaryota; kingdom Metazoa; phylum Chordata; class Actinopteri; order Cypriniformes; family Leuciscidae; genus Abramis; species Abramis brama. The sequence goes on along the minus strand of NW_028155911.1, from coordinate 120,988 downwards.
AGAATATTGGCCTACCTGGTAAAAAGTTTTATATACTATTTTGATGTGCTTTTGGACACAAGAGGGCAGTATAGCCCTATGTATGACTTGTTTTTTTTTTTTTACTTTACTGTTTTTAATTTTAGAATAAAATTAGAATAAAATTCTTTTTAAAAACAGGATAAAATGGGTTTAGTTGTGATATTTGTATACTTTTATATAGAAATAAATGGTATATAATTACATTTTTAGAAGATTTTAGGCTTTTAGTGTTTCCTTTTTGGACATTATTTTAATCCCTCGCCATAGCAAAACCGTTTGAGATATTTATTATTCTTTCACAATTTAGCATATTTAATGTATTTTCATCACGTTGAAAAAGTCTGGTGGGAATAAAATAAATAGTGTAAGAGGAGTGGCTAAAAATTCAGAGGCTGATTTTGCAAAAAAAATCCACATTCAGACCAAAATATCTGACTTCCTGATGGCCGGAGCTAATGAATGTAAATTAGAAAGTTGTCCGGCTTGATGAGAACAATATAAAAACTATTTTTTTTTTACTGTACTTAAAACTAACCCCCCCACTTTTGTCAAAAGCATGTTGAAAGTGACATACTTCCTGCTGCCAGTTGGTGGCGCTATAACTTTGACTCACAATAGTTACATCCATCTGATCGGCCTCTTACCACGAACACACTGCTGAAGTTTCATCAAGATCAGTTAATGTATGCAGAAGTTATTCCACTTCGTGTTTCTCTTTACTCGCCATAAATTCGATTCCTCGCCACGGCCAAACCATTCGAGATATCAAAAATCCGTCCGCAATTTAGCATCCTCAAAGTCTTGACTACATGCACACCGAGTTTGGAGGGGACACAGTGAATTTTCTAGGAGGAGTATTTCACATTCCACAGCAAGCGTTTTCCAAACAACCCATAATAGCCGACTTCCTGTTGGGCTGGCGTAAAACTTGACCGGGGGAAAGTTGTTCGGCACGATGAGATCTATATGTGTACCGAGTTTCATATTAATTCATGCAAGCGTGTTTGATATATGGACCAAGTTTTAGAACCCCGTTCAAGGGGGCGCTGTTGAGCCCCCCAGCCACGCCCGGGTACCAGCTTCTGCCCGTCCCTGATGGCAGGGGGTTCTGACTTGTGTGCAAAGTTTCAAGAGTTTTTGAGCACGTTAAGGACCCCAAAAGCCCCTGAAACCTTGATTAACAATATAAAAGCAATAGTCAAATCCCCCCCTCCCCTCACACACACAGAGACACAGAGAGAGGGAGAGAAAATTCTTCAGAAAATCCACATTCAAACCAAAATATCTCTCTTCCTGTTGGTCGGAGATAGTTAATGTCAATTAGAAAGTTGTCCGTCTTGATGAGAACAATACACATACCAAGTTTTGTTGCTGTTGATAAAACTAACCCCCCCACTTATGACTAAAGGTGGCGCTACTGAGCCCATCACCACACCCGTTTCTGAAACTTTGCACATGTCTACGGGCTAATAAATGTGATGTGTCTGTTGAGTTTCATCCAATTTCAAGTATGTTAAGAGTCTCAAAAGCATCAAAAAAGAATATTAAAGTTTGAAGCGTTGCCATGGCAACAGTATTAAAGATATCAAAAATCCTTTCACAGGTCTACATCTGCCGTGTGTTTACATTATACACATAAAGTTTGAAGCAAATCGGGTAAAAATAAGAGGGTGATTTCAAAGAATTTTTAAAGTAACACACTTCCTGCTGCCAGTTGGTGGCGCTATAACTTTGACTCACAATAGTCACATCAATGTGATCGGCCTCTGACAACGAACACACTGCTGAAGTTTCATCAAGATCAGTCAATTTATGCAGAAGTTATAACACATTTCCTGTTTCTCTTTTCTCGCCATAAATTCGTTTCCTCACCACGGCCAAACCGTTCGAGATATCAAAAATCCGTCTGCAATTTAGCATCCTCAATGTTTTGACTTCATGCACACCAAGTTTCGAGGGGATTGGATGAATTCTCTAGGAGGAGTATTTCAAATTCCAGAGCGTACGTTTTTCAAACAACCCATAATAGCTGACTTCCTGTTGGGCGGAGCTAATAACATAGAGTGCGGAAGTTGTTCGGCCTGATGAGATCTATATGTGTACCGAGTTTCATACTAATACGTTCTTGTATGTGTCCAAGATTTCAGATTGCATTCTAGGTGGCGCTGTTGAGCACCCCTGCCACGCCCGGGTACCAGCTTCAGCTCGGCCCTAATGGCCGCGGGTTCTGACCTGTGTGCAAAATTTCAAGAGTTTTCGAGCATGTTAAGGGCCCCAAAAGTGCCCGAAATGTTGACAAAATAATAATAATAATAATAAATATAGCTGCGAGCAGCGATTACGGGCCCAAGCCGGTGGCACCGCAACCCCGGTGCCTTTAGTTACCTAAAGGCACCGGGGTGGCGGTGCCCCCGGCTTTGGCCCTTCATCGCTGCTCGCAGCTATATTATATATATATATATATATATATATATATATATATATATATATATATATATATATATATATATATCTTTAATGTATTTTTAGCATGTTGAAAAAGTTTGGTGTGAATAAAATAAACCACTTAGGAGGAGTAGCTAAAAACTCAAGAGTCTGACATATCCAAAAAATCCACATTCAAACCAAAATATCTGACTTCCTGTTGCTCGGAGCTAATGACTATAAATTAGAAAGTTGTCCGGCTCGATGAGACCAATATGCGTACTGATTTTTGTAACTGTGGGTAAAGGTAACCCCCCCACTTTTGTCAAAAGCATTTTGAAAGTGACACACTTCCTGCTACCAGTTGGTGGCGCTATAACTTTGACTCACAATAGTTACATCCATCTGACCGGCCTCTTACCACGAACACACTGCTGAAGTTTCATCAAGATCAGTTAATGTATGCAGAAGTTATAACACTTCGTGTTTCTCTTTTCTCGCCATAAATTCGTGTCCTCGCCACGGCCAAACCGTTCGAGATATCAAAAATCCCCTGGCAATTTGTCATCCTCAATGCCTTGACTTCATGCACACCGAGTTTGGTGGTGATCGGGTGAATTCCCTAGGAGAAGTGTTTCAAATACCAGACCATGCGTTTCCAAACAACCCTTAATAGCTGACTTCCTGTTGTGCTGGCGTAAAAAGTAAAAGTACGAAAGTTGTTCGGCCCGATGAGATCTATATATGTACCGAGTTATTATTACATGCAAGCGTGTCTGATTTATGGACCAAGTTTTCGGACCCCGTTCAAGGGGGCGCTGTTGAGCCCCCCTGCCATGCCCGGGTACCAGCTTCAGCCCGGCCCTGATGGCCGCGGGTTCTGACCTGTGTGCAAAGTTTCAAGAGTTTTCGAGCACGTTAAGGGTCTCAAAAGTGCCCGAAAGTTTGACAGAAAAATAATAATAATAATAATAATAATAATAATAAATAATCCTACCGAAAACAATAGGGCCTTCGCCCTTTCAGGGCTTGGGCCCTAATAATCCTACCGAAAACAATAGGGCCTTCGCCCTTTCAGGGCTTGGGCCCTAAATATAGCTGCGAGCAGCGATTACGGGCCCAAGCCGGTGGCACCGCAACCCCGATGCCTTTAGTTACCTAAAGGCACCGGGGTGGCGGTGCCGCCGGCTTTGGCCCTTCATCGCTGCTCGCAGCTATATTTATATATATATATATATATATATATATATATATAGATATCTTTAATGTATTTTTATCATGTTGAAAAAGTTTGGTGTGAATAAAATAAACCACTTAGGAGGAGTAACTAAAAACTCAGAGTCTGACATATCCAAAAAATCCACATTCAAACCAAAATATCTGACTTCCTGTTGCTCGGAGCTAATGACTGTAAATTAGAAAGTTGTCCGGCTCGATGAGACCAATATGCGTACTGATTTTTGTAACTGTGGGTAAAAGTAACCCCCCCACTTTTGTCAAAAGCATTTTGAAAGTGACACACTTCCTGCTACCAGTTGGTGGCGCTATAACTTTGACTCACAATAGTTACATCCATCTGACCGCCTCTTACCACGAACACACTGCTGAAGTTTCATCAAGATCAGTTAATGTATGCAGAAGTTATAACACTTCGTGTTTCTCTTTTCTCGCCATAAATTCATTTCCTCGCCACGGCCAAACCGTTCGAGATATCAAAAATCCATCCGCAATTTAGAATCCTGAATGTCTTGACTTCATGCTGATCGAGTTTGGAGGCGAGTGGATGAATTCTCTAGGAGGAGTACATCAAATTCCACAGCATGCGTTTTTCAAACAACCCATAATAGCAGACTTCCTGTTGGGCGGAGCTAATAACTTAGAGTGCGGAAGTTGTTCGGCCCGATGAGATCTATATGTGTACCGAGTTTCATATTAATTCATGCAAGAGTTTTTGATATATGGACCAAGTTTTCAGACCGTGTTCAAGGGGGTGCTGTTGAGCCCCCCCTCTGCCACGCCCGGGTACCAGCTTCAGCCCGGCCCTGATGACCGTGGGCTCTGACCTGTGTGCAAAGTTTCAAGAGTTTTTGAGCATGTTAAGGGCCCCAAAAGCCCCTGAAACCTTGAATAACAAAGATTAAATGGAATAGACAAATCCCCCCACCCCCTCCACACACACACACACACAGAGACAGAGAGAGAGAGAGAAAATTCTCCAGAAAATCCACATTCAAACCAAAATATCTGACTTTCTGATGGTCTGAGCTAATAACTGTAAATTAGAAAGTTGTCCGGTTTGATGAGAACAATATACATACCAAGTTTTGTAATTCTATGAAAAACTAAGCCCCCATTTTTGACTAAAGGTGGCGCTACTGAGCCATTCCACCACGCCCGTTTCTGAAACTTTGCACATGTCTACTGGATCATAAATGTGATGTGTCTGTCGAGTTTCATGCATTTTCAAGCATGTGAAGAGTCTCAAAAGCATCTGAAAATAATATTAAAGTTTGATGCGTTGCCACGACAACAGTATCTAAGATATCAATATTCCTTTCACAGGTCTACATCTGCCATGTGTCTACATTATACACATAAAGTTTGAAGCAAATCGGGTAAAAATAAGATAGTGATTTCAAAGCATTTTGAAAGTGACACACTTCCTGTTGCCAGTTGGTGGCGCTATAACTTTGACTCACAAAGATCACATCCATGTGATCGGCCTCTTACAACGAACACACTGCTGAAGTTTTATCAAGATCTGTCAATGTTTGCTGAAGTTATAACACACTTCCTGTTTCTATTTTCTCGCCATAAATTCGTGTCCTCGCCACGGCCAAACCGTTCGAGATATCAAAAATCCGTCCGCAATTTATCATCATCAATGTCTTGACTTCATGCACACCGAGTTTGGAGGCGAATGGATGAATTTCCTAGGAGGAGTACATCAAATTCCACAGCATGCGTTTCCAAACAACCCATAATAGCCGACTTCCTGTTGGGCTGGCGTAAAAAGTAAAAGTACGAAAGCTGTTCGGCCCGATGAGATCTATATGTGTACTGAGTTTCATATTATTACATGCAAGCGTGTCTGATTTATGGAGCAAGTTTTCGGACCTCGTTCAAGGGGGCGCTGTTGAGCCCCCCTGCCACGCCCGGGTACCAGCTTCAGCCCAGCCCTGAAGGCCGCAGGTTCTGACCCGTGTGCAAAGTTTCAAGAGTTTTCGAGCATGTTAAGGGCCCCAAAAGTGCCTGAAAGGTTGACAGAAAAATAATAAATAATAAATATAGCTGCGAGCAGCGATTACGGGCCCAAGCCGGTGGCACCGCAACCCCGATGCCTTTAGTTACCTAAAGGCACCGGGGTGGCGGTGCCGCCTTTATTTATATATATATATATATATATATATATATATATATATATATATATAAATGTAACAAAAATGTATATATATCTGTTCACAATTTAGCATCTTTAATGTATTTTCATCATGTTGAAAAAGTTTGGTGGGAATAAAATAAACCACTTAAGAGGAGTGGGTAAAACATCAGAGACTTATTTTGCAAAGAAATCCACATTCAAACCAAAATGTCTGACTTCCTGTTGCTCGGAGCTAATGACTGTAAATTAGAAAGTTGTCCGGCTCGATGAGACCAATATATGTATTGATTTTTTAAACTGTAGGTAAAACTAACCCCCCCACTTTTGTCAAAAGCATTTTGAAAGTGACACACTTCCTGCTGCCAGTTGGTGGCGCTATAACTTTGACTCACAATAGTTACATCCATCTGATCGGCCTCTTACAACGAACATACTGCTGAAGTTTCATCAAGATCAGTTAATGTATGCAGAAGTTATAACACTTCGTGTTTCTCTTTTCTCGCCATAAATTCGTTTCCTCGCCACGACCAAACCGTTCGAGATATCAAAAATCCGTCCGCAATTTAGCATCCTCAGTGTCTTGACTTCATGCACACCGAGTTTGATGGGGATTGAATTAATTATCTAGGAGGAGTGTTTCAAATTCCACAGCGAGCGTTTTCCAAACAACCCATAATAGCCGACTTCCTGTTGGGCTGGCGTAAAACTTGACCTGGGGAAAGTTGTTCGGCCCAATGAGATCTATATGTGTACCGAGTTTCATATTAATTCATGCAAGCGTGTTTGATCTATGGACCAAGTTTTGGGACCCCGTTCAAGGGGGCGCTGTTGAGCCCCCCTGCCACGCCCGGGTACCAGCTTCAGGCCGTCCCTGATGGCAGGGGGTTCTGACTTGTGTGCAAAGTTTCAAGAGTTTTTGAGCACGTTAAGGACCCCAAAAGCCCCTGAAACCTTGATTAACAATATAAAAGCAATAGTCAAATCCCCCCCTACCCTCACACACACAGAGAGAGGGAGAGAAAATTCTTCAGAAAATCCACATTCAAACCAAAATATCTCTCTTCCTGTTGGTTGGAGATAGTTAATGTAAATTAGAAAGTTGTCCGTCTTGATGAGATCAATACACATACCAAGTTTTGTTGCTGTTGATAAAACTAACCCCCCCACTTATGACTAAAGGTGGCGCTACTGAGCCCCTCACCACGCCCGTTTCTGAAACTTTGCACATGTCTACGGGCTAATAAATGTGATGTGTCTGTCGAGTTTCATCCAATTTCAAGTATGTTAAGAGTCTCAAAAGCAGCAAAAAAGAATATTAAAGTTTGAGGCGTTGCCATGGCAACAGTATTAAAGATATAAAAAATCCTTTCACAGGTCTACATCTGCCGTGTGTCTACATTATACACATAAAGTTTTAAGCAAATCGGGTAAAAATAAGAGGGTGATTTCAAAGCATTTTGAAAGTGACACACTTCCTGTTGCCAGTTGGTGGCGCTATAACTTTGACTCACAAATGTCACATCCATGTTACCGGCCTCTTACAACGAACACACTGCTGAAGTTTCATCAAGATCAGTTAATGTATGCAGAAGTTATAACACACTTCCTGTTTCCATTATTCGCCATAAATTCATTTCCTTGCCACGGCCAAACCGTTCGAGATATCAAAAATCCGTCCGCAATTTAGCATCCTCAATGTCTTGACTTCATGCCGACCGAGTTTGGAGGCGAATGAATGAATTTCCTAGGAGGAGTACATCAAATTCCACAGCATGCGTTTCCAAACAACCCATAATAGCTGACTTCCTGTTGGTCTGGCGTAAAACTTAGAGCACGAAAGTTGTTCGGCCCGATGAGGTCTATATGTGTAACGAGTTTCATATTATTACATGCAAGCGTGTCTGATTTATGGACAAGTGTTCGGATCCCGTTCCAGGGGGCGCTGTCGAGGCCCCCTGCCACGCCCGGGTACCAGCTTCAGCCCGGCCCTGATGGCCGCGGGTTCTGACCTGTGTGCAAAATTTCAAGAGTTTTCGAGCATGTTAAGGGCCCCAAAAGCCCCTGAAACCTTGAAAAACAAAGATTAAATGGAATAGACAACCCCCCCCCCCCCACCCCCTCCACACACACACACACACACACACACACACAGAGACAGAGAGAGAGAGAGAAAATTCTCCAGAAAATCCATATTCAAACCAAAATATCTGACTTTCTGATGGTCTGAGCTAATGACTGTGAATTAGAAAGTTGTCCGGCTCGATGAGAACAATATACATACCGATTTTTGTGATTCTAGGAAAAACTAAGCCCCCATTTTTGACTAAAGGTGGCGCTACTGAGCCCCTCACCACGCCCATTTCTGAAACTTTGCACATGTCTACTGGCTAATAAATGTGATGTGTCTGTCGAGTTTCATGCATTTTCAAGCATGTGAAGAGTCTCAAAAGCATCCGAAAAGAATATTAAAGTTTGATGCGTTGCCACGGCAACAGTATCTAAGATATCAATAATCCTTTCACAGGCCTACATCTGCCGTGTGTCTACATTATACACATAAAGTTTGAAGCAAATCGGATAAAAATAAGAGGGTGATTTCAAAGCATTTTGAAAGTGACACACTTCCTGCTGCCAGTTGGTGGCGCTATAACTTTGACTCACAATAGTCACATCCATGTGATCGGCCTCTTACAACGAACACACTGCTGAAGTTTCATCAAGATCAGTTAATGTATGCAGAAGTTATAACACACTTCCTGTTTCCATTATTCGCCATAAATTCGTTTCCTCGCCACGGCCAAACCGTTCGAGATATCAAAAATCCCCTGGCAATTTTTCATCCTCAATGCCTTGACTTCATGCACACCGAGATTGGTGGCGATCGGGTGAATTCCCTAGGAGAAGTGTTTCAAATACCAGACCATGCGTTTCCAAACAACCCTTAATAGCTGACTTCCTGTTGGGCTGGCGTAAAAAGTAAAAGTACGAAAGTTGTTCGGCCCGATGAGATCTATATATGTACCGAGTTTCATATTATTACATGCAAGCGTGTCTGATTTATGGACCAAGTTTTCGGACCCCGTTCAAGGGGGCGCTGTTGAGCCCCCCTGCCACGCCCGGGTACCAGCTTCAGCCCGGCCCTGATGGCCGCGGGTTCTGACCTGTGTGCAAAGTTTCAAGAGTTTTCGAGCACGTTAAGGGTCTCAAAAGTGCCCGAAAGGTTGACAGAAAAATAAGAATAATAATAATAAATATAGCTGCGAGCAGCGATTACGGGCCCAAGCCGGTGGCACCGCAACCCCGGTGCCTTTAGTTACCTAAAGGCACCGGGTTGGCGGTACCGCCGGCTTTGGCCCTCCATCGCTGCTCGCAGCTATATTTATTTATATATATATATATATATATATACATACACACACATACATACATTTATATATATATATATATATATATATATATATATATATTACCGTTCAAAAGTTTGGGGTCAGTAAGATTTTTAATGTTTTTAGGAGAAGTCTCTTCTGCTCACCAAGGCTGCATTTATTTGATTAAAAATACAAACAAAAACTGTAATATTGTGAAATATTATTCCAATTTAAAACAGCTGTTTTCAATTTTAAAATATTTTACATAGTAATTAATTTCTGTGATCAAAGTTGAGTTTTCAGCATCATTACTCCAGTCTTCAGTGTCACATGATCCTTCAGAAATCATTCTAATATGATGATTGATGCTCAATAAATATTCATTATTATTTTCAATGTTGAAAACAGTTGTGTACAGATTTTTTTTTTTCAAAATGCTTTGATGAATGTAAAGTTCAAAAGAACAGCATTTATTTCAAATATAATTTTTTTAACATTATAAATGTCTTTACTGTAACTGTTGATCAGTTTAACTCATCCTTCATAAATAAAAGTATTGATTTATTTTATTTCTTTCCCCCAAAAATAAAATTTAAATTATTACTAACCCCAAACTTTTGAGCGGTAGTGTTATGTTACAAAAGCTTTAGATTTCAGATAAATGCTGTTCTTTTGAACTTTCTATTCATCAAAGACTGTACACAACTGTTTTCGACATTTAAAATAATAATGAATGTTTCTTGAGCATCAATCATCATATTAGAATAATTTCTGAAGGATCATGTGACAGTGACTCCGCTTTGATCACAGGAATAAATAACAGTTTAAAATATATTAAAATAGAAAGCAGCTGTTTTAAATTGGAATAATATTTTACAATATTACTGTTTTTGTTTGTATTTTTAATCAAATAAATGCAGCCTTGGTGAGCAGAAGAAACTTCTCTGTTATGTGCGCGCCACAGACTGCACGCACGTCCGCTTAGAGTTCCGCCTTTTGAGTTCCGTCAATATTACGTTATTAGAAAAATATTTTTTTAGAGAATCGATTTTTTGACATTTGTGAATTGATTCAGAATCGTCCACGTCCGCATCGCGATGCATCTAAGAATAAATTTTTTCTCCCACCCCTAGATTTCATACAACAGGTTAATAAACAGTTACAATTAAGTCACTTACATTTTAGATGCAGTATTGACTGTTTTTGTTCTGTTTCAGCAGCGAAAATAGTTAAAGATCACAGCAGAACCATCACGCATCACGTGTTTTCTCATAACTGAACGATTCAGCATTTTTAAGGAATCGGTTGACTCAAAGTTTGAATGATCAATCCATAAACATCTGTCTTAATCATGATCGACTCATTCGAACGAATCGTTTGAACGAATGAATCAATGACTCGCTTATTAAGATGGATGCCTGGCGAAACCTAATGGCGGTTTAGTGTTGTTTAAAAGCATCATTCTTTCCAACGTGTGTGTGATTTGTGTGTGCAACATTATCAATGTCATTGTGGAAGTCTGTATTTTTCTTTCACTTTTATATTAGCAATTTAAAAGCACCCGCTTGTGTCACACGTCGAATAACCGGTGGGAAAATATCCTCAGACACATACCTAATAAATGTATCTTTAAATAGAATATTGGCCTACCTGGTAAAAAGTTTTATATACTATTTTGATGTGCTTTTGGACACAAGAGGGCAGTATAGCCCTATGTATGACTTGTTTTTTTTTTTTTACTTTACTGTTTTTAATTTTAGAATAAAATTAGAATAAAATTCTTTTTAAAAACAGGATAAAATGGGTTTAGTTGTGATATTTGTATACTTTTATATAGAAATAAATGGTATATAATTACATTTTTAGAAGATTTTAGGCTTTTAGTGTTTCCTTTTTGGACATTATTTTAATCCCTCGCCATAGCAAAACCGTTTGAGATATTTATTATTCTTTCACAATTTAGCATATTTAATGTATTTTCATCACGTTGAAAAAGTCTGGTGGGAATAAAATAAATAGTGTAAGAGGAGTGGCTAAAAATTCAGAGGCTGATTTTGCAAAAAAAATCCACATTCAGACCAAAATATCTGACTTCCTGATGGCCGGAGCTAATGAATGTAAATTAGAAAGTTGTCCGGCTTGATGAGAACAATATAAAAACTATTTTTTTTTTACTGTACTTAAAACTAACCCCCCCACTTTTGTCAAAAGCATGTTGAAAGTGACATACTTCCTGCTGCCAGTTGGTGGCGCTATAACTTTGACTCACAATAGTTACATCCATCTGATCGGCCTCTTACCACGAACACACTGCTGAAGTTTCATCAAGATCAGTTAATGTATGCAGAAGTTATTCCACTTCGTGTTTCTCTTTACTCGCCATAAATTCGATTCCTCGCCACGGCCAAACCATTCGAGATATCAAAAATCCGTCCGCAATTTAGCATCCTCAAAGTCTTGACTACATGCACACCGAGTTTGGAGGGGACACAGTGAATTTTCTAGGAGGAGTATTTCACATTCCACAGCAAGCGTTTTCCAAACAACCCATAATAGCCGACTTCCTGTTGGGCTGGCGTAAAACTTGACCGGGGGAAAGTTGTTCGGCACGATGAGATCTATATGTGTACCGAGTTTCATATTAATTCATGCAAGCGTGTTTGATATATGGACCAAGTTTTAGAACCCCGTTCAAGGGGGCGCTGTTGAGCCCCCCAGCCACGCCCGGGTACCAGCTTCTGCCCGTCCCTGATGGCAGGGGGTTCTGACTTGTGTGCAAAGTTTCAAGAGTTTTTGAGCACGTTAAGGACCCCAAAAGCCCCTGAAACCTTGATTAACAATATAAAAGCAATAGTCAAATCCCCCCCTCCCCTCACACACACAGAGACACAGAGAGAGGGAGAGAAAATTCTTCAGAAAATCCACATTCAAACCAAAATATCTCTCTTCCTGTTGGTCGGAGATAGTTAATGTCAATTAGAAAGTTGTCCGTCTTGATGAGAACAATACACATACCAAGTTTTGTTGCTGTTGATAAAACTAACCCCCCCACTTATGACTAAAGGTGGCGCTACTGAGCCCATCACCACACCCGTTTCTGAAACTTTGCACATGTCTACGGGCTAATAAATGTGATGTGTCTGTTGAGTTTCATCCAATTTCAAGTATGTTAAGAGTCTCAAAAGCATCAAAAAAGAATATTAAAGTTTGAAGCGTTGCCATGGCAACAGTATTAAAGATATCAAAAATCCTTTCACAGGTCTACATCTGCCGTGTGTTTACATTATACACATAAAGTTTGAAGCAAATCGGGTAAAAATAAGAGGGTGATTTCAAAGAATTTTTAAAGTAACACACTTCCTGCTGCCAGTTGGTGGCGCTATAACTTTGACTCACAATAGTCACATCAATGTGATCGGCCTCTGACAACGAACACACTGCTGAAGTTTCATCAAGATCAGTCAATTTATGCAGAAGTTATAACACATTTCCTGTTTCTCTTTTCTCGCCATAAATTCGTTTCCTCACCACGGCCAAACCGTTCGAGATATCAAAAATCCGTCTGCAATTTAGCATCCTCAATGTTTTGACTTCATGCACACCAAGTTTCGAGGGGATTGGATGAATTCTCTAGGAGGAGTATTTCAAATTCCAGAGCGTACGTTTTTCAAACAACCCATAATAGCTGACTTCCTGTTGGGCGGAGCTAATAACATAGAGTGCGGAAGTTGTTCGGCCTGATGAGATCTATATGTGTACCGAGTTTCATACTAATACGTTCTTGTATGTGTCCAAGATTTCAGATTGCATTCTAGGTGGCGCTGTTGAGCACCCCTGCCACGCCCGGGTACCAGCTTCAGCTCGGCCCTAATGGCCGCGGGTTCTGACCTGTGTGCAAAGTTTCATGAGTTTTCGAGCATGTTAAAGGCCCCAAAAGCCCCCGAACCCTTGAACAACAATAATAATAATAATAATCCTAACGAAAACAATAGGGCCTTCGCCCTTTCAGGGCTTGGGCCCTAATAATAATAATAAATAATCCTACCGAAAACAATAGGGCCTTCGCCCTTTCAGGGCTTGGGCCCTAAATATAGCTGCGAGCAGCGATTACGGGCCCAAGCCGGTGGCACCGCAACCCCGATGCCTTTAGTTATCTAAAGGCACCGGGGTGGCGGTGCCGCCGGCTTTGGCCCTTCATCGCTGCTCGCAGCTATATTTATATATATATATATATATATATATATATATATATATATATATATATATATATATATATATATATACAGTACAGGCCAAAAGTTTGGACACATTACTATTTTTAATGTTTTTGAAAGAAGTTTCTTCTGCTCATCAAGCCTGCATTTATTTGATCAAAAATACAGAAAAAAATGTAATATTGTGATATATTATTACAATTTAAAATAATTGGTTTTCAATTTATTATACTTTAAATTATCATTTATTTCGGTGATGCAAAGCTGAATTTTCAGGATCATTACTCCAGTCTTCAGTGTCACATGTGACATCCAGTCAATCACATGATCCTTTAGAAATCATTCTAATGTTCTGATTTATTATGAGTGTTGGAAACAGTTCTGCTGCCTAATATATTTGATATTTGAATTTTTTTTTTTATATAAATCTTCTTTATTATCACTTTTTATCAATTTAACACATCCTTGCTGAATAAAATTGATTTATTTAAAAAAAAATAAAGAAAAAAATTACTGACCAGTAGTGTATATTGTTGTTATAAAAGATTTCTATCTTGAAAACATTTGCTTTTTTTTTTTTTTTTTTTTTTTTTTTTTTTTTTATTCATCAAAGTATCCTAAAAAAGTATCACAGGTTATGAAAAAATATTAAGCAGCAGAACTGTTTCCAACTTTGATAATGAATCATCATATTAGAATGATTTCTAAAGGATCATTTGATAGACTGGAGTAATGATCCTGAAAATTCAGCTTTGCATCACCGAAATAAATGATAATTTAAAGTATAATAAATTGAAAACCAATTATTTTAAATTGTAATAATATATCACAATATTACATTTTTTTCTGTATTATTTTTGATCAAATAAATGCAGGCTTGATGAGCAGAAGAAACTTCTTTCAAAAACATTAAAAATAGTAATGTGTCCAAACTTTTGGCCTGTACTGTGTGTATATATATATCTTTAATGTATTTTTATCATGTTGGAAAAGTTTGGTGTGAATAAAATAAACCACTTAGGAGGAGTAACTAAAAACTCAGAGTCTGACATATCCAAAAAATCCACATTCAAACCAAAATATCTGACTTCCTGTTGCTCGGAGCTAATGACTGTAAATTAGAAAGTTGTCCGGCTCGATGAGACCAATATGCGTACTGATTTTTGTAACTATGGGTAAAAGTAACCCCCCCACTTTTGTCAAAAGCATTTTGAAAGTGACACACTTCCTGCTACCAGTTGGTGGCGCTATAACTTTGACTCACAATAGTTACATCCATCTGACCGGCCTCTTACCATGAACACACTGCTGAAGTTTCATCAAGATCAGTTAATGTATGCAGAAGTTATAACACTTCGTGTTTCTCTTTTCTCGCCATAAATTCGTTTCCTCGCCACGGCCAAACCGTTCGAGATATCAAAAATCCATCCACAATTTAGAATCCTCAATGTCTTCACTTCATGTTGAACGAGTTTGGAGGCGAGTGGATGAATTCTCTAGGAGGAGTACATCAAATTCCACAGCATGCGTTTTTCAAACAACCCATAATAGCAGACTTCCTGTTGGGCGGAGCTAATAATTTAGAGTGCGGAAGTTGTTCGGCCCGATGAGATCTATATGTGTACCGAGTTTCATATTAATTCATGCAAGAGTTTTTGATATATGGACCAAGTTTTCAGACCGTGTTCAAGGGGGTGCTGTTGAGCCCCCCTGCCACGCCCGGGTACCAGCTTCAGCCCGGCCCTGATGACCGTGGGCTCTGACCTGTGTGCAAAGTTTCAAGAGTTTTTGAGCATGTTTAGGGCCCCAAAAGCCCCTGAAACCTTGAAAAACAAAGATTAAATGGAAGAGACAAATCCCCCCCACCCCCTCCACACACACACACACACACACACACATACAAGAGACAGAGAGAGAGAGAGAAAATTCTCCAGAAAATCCACATTCAAACCAAAATATCTGACTTTCTGATGGTCTGAGCTAATAACTGTAAATTAGAAAGTTGTCCGGTTTGATGAGAACAATAAACATACCAAATTTTGTAATTCTATGAAAAACTAAGCCCCCATTTTTGACTAAAGGTGGCGCTACTGAGCCATTCCACCACGCCCGTTTCTGAAACTTTGCACATGTCTACTGGATAATAAATGTGATGTGTCTGTGGAGTTTCATGCATTTTCAAGCATGTGAAGAGTCTCAAAAGCATCTGAAAATAATATTAAAGTTTGATGCGTTGCCACGACAACAGTATCTAAGATATCAATAATCCTTTCACAGGTCTACATCTGCCGTGTGTCTACATTATACACATAAAGTTTGAAGCAAATCGGGTAAATATAAGAGGGGGATTTCAAAGCATTTTGAAAGTGACACACTTCCTGCTGCCAGTTGGTGGCGCTATAACTTTGACTCACAATTGTCACATCCATGTGATCGGCCTTTTACCATGAACACACTGCTGAAGTTTTATCAAGATCAGTCAATGTATGCAGAAGTTATAACAGCCTTCCTGTTTCTCTTTTCTCGCCATACATTCGATTCCTCGCCACGGCCAAACCGTTTGAGATATCAAAAATCCGTCCGCAATTTAGCATCCTCAATGTCTTGTCTTCATGCACTCCGAGTTTGGTTGCGATTGGACGAATTTTCTAGGAGGAGTATTTCAAATTCCAGAGGATGCGTTTTTCAAACAACCCATAATAGTTGATTTCCTGTTGGGCTTTTGTAAAACTTAGAGCACGAAAGTTGTTCGGCCCGATGAGATATATATGTCTACCGAGTTTCATATTATTATATGCAAGCGTGTTTGATTTATGGACCAAGTTTTCGGACACCATTCCAGGGGGCGCTGTCGAGCCCCCCTGCCACGCCCGGGTACCAGCTTCAGTCCGGCCCTGATGGCCGCGGGTTCTGACGTGTGTGCAAAATTTCAAGAGTTTTTGAGTATGTTAAGGGCCCCAAAAGTGGCAAAAAGGCAAAAAAAAAATAATAATAAAAAAGAAAAAGAAAAATAATCCTACCGGAAACAATAGGGCCTTCGCCCTTTCAGGGCTTGGGCCCTAAATATAGCTGCGAGCAGCGATTGCGGGCCCAAGCCGGTGTCACCGCCACCCTGGTGCCTTTAGTTACACTAAAGGCACCGGGGTGGCGGTGTCACCGGCTTGGGCCCTCCATCGCTGCTCGCAGCTATATTTATATATATATATATATATATATATATATATATATATATATATATATAAATGTAATATATATATATAAATGTAATATATATATATATATATCGGACAAGTAATATTCTCTGTCTTGTCACTTTAAAAAATATATATATATATAAAATTCAGAGGCCGATTTTGCAAATAAATCCACATTCAAACCAAAATATCTGACTTCCTGTTGGTCAGAGCTAATGACTGTAAATTAGAAACTTGTCCGGCTCGATGAGACCAATATATGTACTGATTTTTGTAACTGTGGGTAAAAGTAACCCCCCCCATTTTGTCAAAAGCATTTTGAAAGTGACACAGTTCCTGTTGCCAGTTGGTGGCGCTATAACTTTGACTCACAATAGTTCTATCCATCTGACCGGCCTCTTACCACGAACACACTGCTGAAGTTTCATCAAGATCAGTTAATGTGTGCAGAAGTTATAACACTTCGTGTCTCTCTTTTCTCGCCATAAATTCATTTCCTTGCCACGGCCAAACCGTTCGAGATATCAAAAATCCGTCCGCAATTTAGCATCCTCAATGTCTTGACTTCATGCACACCGAGTTTGGTGGGGATGGGATGAATTTCCTAGGAGGGTTATTTCAAATTCCAGAGCAAGCGTTCTCCAAACAACCCATAATAGCCGACTTCCTGTTGGGCTGGTGTGAAACTTGACAGAGGGAAAGTTGTTCGGCCCGATGAGATCTATATGTGTACCGAGTTTCATATTAATTCATGCAAGCGTGTTTGATATATGGACAAAGTTTTCAGACCCCATTCAAGGGGGCGCTGTTGAGCCCCCCTGCCACGCCCGTTTCTGAAACTTTTCACATGTCTACTGGCTAATAAATGTGATGTATCTGTCGAGTTTCATCCAATTTCAAGCATGCTAAGAGTCTCAAACGCATCCGAAAAAATATTAAAGTTTGATGCGTTGCCACGGCAACAGTATCTAAGATATCAATAATCCTTTCACAGGTCTACATCTGCCGTGTGTCTACATTATACACATAAAGTTTGAAGCAAATCGGGTAAACATAAGAGGGTGACTTCAAAGAATTTTGAAAGTGACACACTTCCTGCTGCCAGTTGGTGGCGCTATAACTTTGACTCACAATAGTCACATCGATGTGATCGTCCTCTGAAAACGAACACACTGCTGAAGTTTTATCAAGATCAGTTAATGTATGCAGAAGTTATAACACATTTCCTGTTTCTCTTTTCTCGCCATAAATTCGTTTCCTCGCCACGGCCAAACCGTTCGAGATATCAAAAATCCGTCCGCAATTTAGCATCCTCAATGTCTTGTCTTCATGCACACCGAGTTTGGTGGGGATCGGATGAATTCTGTAGGAGGAGTACATTAAATTCCACAGCATGCGTTTTTCAAACAACCCTGAATAGCCGACTTCCTGTTGGGCTGGCGTATAACTTAAGAGTGCGAAAGTTGTTCGGCCCGATGAGATCTATATGTGTGCTGAGTTTCAAATTAATTTATACAAGCTAGTTTGATCTATGGACCAAGTTTTCGGACCCCATTCAAGGGGGCGCTGTTGAGCCCCCCTGCCACGCCCGGATACCAGCTTCAGCCCAGCCCTGATGGCCGCAGGTTCTGACCTATGTGTAAAGTTTCAAGAGTTTTCGAGCATGTTAAGGGCCCCAAAAGCCCCTGAAACCTTGAAAAACAATTCTAAAAGCAAACCTCTCCTAACAGACAAATCCCCCACACCCCACACACACACACAGAGACACAGAGGCAGAGAGAGAGAGAGAGAATTCTCCAAAAAATCACATTCAAACCAAAATATCTGACTTCCTGTTGGTCAGGGCTAATAAGTGTAAATTAGAAAGTTGTCCGGCTCGAGGAGAACAATATACATACCGATTTTTGTGACTTTACGTAAAACTAAGCCCCCATTTTTGACTAAAGGTGGCGCTACTGAGCCCCTCACCATGCCCGTTTCTGAAACTTTGCACATGTCTACTAGGTAATAAATGTAATGTGTCTGTCGAGTTTCATGCAATTTCAAGCATGCTAAGAGTCTCAAAAGCATCAAAAAAGAATATTAATGTTTGATGCGTGGCCATGGCAACAGTATTAAAGATATCAAAAATCCTTTCACAGGTCTACATCTGCCGTGTGTCTACATTATACACATAAAATTTGAAGCAAATCGGGTAAAAATAAGAGGGTGATTTCAAAGCATTTTTAAAGTGACACACTTCCTGCTGCCAGTTGGTGGCGCTATAATTTTGACTCACAATAGTCTCATCCATGTGATCGGCCTTTTACCACGAACACACTGCTGAAGTTTCATCAAGATCAGTTAATGTATGCAGAAGTTATAACACACTTCCTGTTTTCATTATTCGCCATAAATTTGTTTCCTCGCCATGGCCAAACCGTTCGAGATATCAAAAATCCGTCCGCAATTTAGCATCCTCAATGTCTTGACTTCATGCTGACCGAGTTTGGAGGAGATCGGATGAATTCTCTAGGAGGAGTACATCAAATTCCACAGCATGCGTTTCTACCAGAAAGACTCAGAGAATAAATACTGTGACAATTATCCATTTATTAACAACCAAGCAAGCAATAAGATTCTTTGGCGTAGGCCCCGTCCGTAGCTCGCAATCTGAGGGTCCGGACTCTGCATATCCTGCCTGAAGACCAAGGCAGGGGCGCAGCCGACCCCCTGTGAGGTATGGAAGGGACCATCCTGGTGGTGGTGGGGAGGATGGAGGGAAGGATTTGACTTGGAGGTGGTGGGGAGGATGGTGGCGAATTGGAGCGTCAGCATCTGCGAACTCAAACATGAGTAAGTACCGATCTTTTATACCACAAGTGTTGGAATGTGATTGGATAGATAAAAGGTCAAGTGACGCACCAATTAAGTCTTCCTGGCAGAACTTTATGCTAAAGCTTTCATTTCCAAACAACCCATAATAGCCGACTTCCTGTTGGGCTGGCATAAAACTTAGAGCACGAAAGTTGTTCGGCCCGATGAGATCTATATGTGTACCGAGTTTCATATTATTACATGCAAGCGTGTTTGATTTATGGACACGTGTTCGGATCCCGTTCCAGGGGGCGCTGTCGAGCCCCCCTGCCACGCCCGGGTACCAGCTTCAGCCCGGCCCTGATGGCCGCGGGTTCTGACCCGTGTGCAAAGTTTCAAGAGTTTTCGAGTATGTTAAGGGCCCCAAAAGTGCCCGGAACCTTGACAAAATAATAATAATAATAATAATAATAAATATAGCTGCGAGCAGCGATTACGGGCCCAAGCCGGTGGCACAGCAACCCCGATGCCTTTAGTTACCTAAAGGCAACGGGGTGGCGGTGCCGCCGGCTTGGGCCCTCCATCGCTGCTCGCAGCTATATTTATATATATATATATATATATATATATATATATATATATATATATATATATATACAGTATATATATAACAAAAGATATATACATTATATATATATCAGACAAGTAATATTCTCTGTCTTGTCACTTCACAAAAAAATGGTACAAATTGTACTACTGACTATTTAAACAGAGCAGTGTAATTTTGATAAGTTAGGTTGACTATTTTATAATTATATTTTATTAGGGCTATAATGAACAGGCTGCGATGTCAAGATTGCAATGCTGGTGTGTGTGTGTGTGTGTGTGTGTGTGTGTGTGTGTGTGTGTGTGTCGTGGGCGTGATTGAACAGTGGAGACATAAAAATATACTTTATGGTGCTAACTTTAAAATTGAAATAAAATGCTCACGGCTGCACGGGAATTCATTCCTACTTCCATAGGAATTCATTGAAAAAGCTCGCTCTGCTCCCAACCATAATCAATGTCAGTGCGGACGAACATATTTTACTTTCGTTTTTAAGTTAGCGATTCAAAAGCCCCCAGCGGTGTCACACGTCGATTAACCGGTGGGAAATTTTTTATCACAGTCACATCCCTAATATATTTATATATAAATACAATAGGCCTACCTGAAAGAGAATTTTACTTGCCCGACCAGAGTATATCCTGATTAGAACGTCAATAACAAAAAAATAACTTGGGAATCACTAAAACGAGAGATTATTCTAATTTCATTGCATTCATTTTAAGTTGCAATCAGCAGTTAATAATAAATGTATTACTGATCAATGGTAACAAGGTTGCACTGCTGAGGCTCATGCAGCTTCTCCAGGAGAATTGTAAACAAATGAGCGCAGCACACAAAAAAGCAACCCAGTTAACAACATACTGACTATAAAAATTACAAATATGGAGTTTTTATATATTTTATAACATATGATAGAGTTAAGCAACCTCACTTGACGAGTAGGCAACTATTTCCTGAATACAATCACGATTGAAACTGTGACATTGATTTCATACAACAGGTTAATAAACAGTTACAATTAAGTCACTTACATTTTAGATGCAATATTGACTGTTTTTGTTCTGTTTCAGCAGCAAAAATAGTTAAACAAAGATCACAGCAGAACCATCGCGCATCTCACAGCAACTTGTTTTCTCATTACTGAATGATTCAGCATTTTGAACGAATCGGTTGACTCAAAGATTCAATGGTCAATCCATAAACATCTGTCTCAATCATGAATGACTCAGTCATTCGAACGAATCGTTTGAACGAATGAATCAATGACTCGCTCATTAAGATGGTCGCCTGGCGACACCTAATGGCGGTTTAGTGTTATGTTTAAAAGTATCATTCTTTCCAACGTGCACCATTATCAATGTCCGTGCGGACGTCCGTTTTTTTACTTTCACTTTTATATTAGCAATTTAAAAGCACCCGCTCGTGTCACACGTCGATTAACCGATGGGAAAATATCCTCACAGTCATATACCTAATAAATTTATATTTAAATACAATAGGCCTACCTAGTAAAATGTTTTATATACTATTTTGATATCCTTTTGGACACAAGAGGGCAGTATAGCCCTATGTTTGCTTTTTTGTTGAACCAAATAGCACTAAATAGCCTGTTTTTAACTTTTTCATACTCCTTGAATTGCAAAAACAGAATAAAATGGGTTTAGTTCTAATATTTGTATAATTTTATATAAAAATAAATGGTGTATAATTACATTTTTAGAAGTTATGAGATGTTTCCTGCTTCCTTTTTGACATTAATTTAATCCCTCGCCATAGCAAAACCGTTTGAGATATTCAATATCCGTTTACAATTTAGCATCATTAATATATTTTTATCATGTTGAAAAAGTTTGGTGGGAATAAAATAAACCTTTTAGGAGGAGTAACTAAAAACTCAGAGGCTGATTTTGCAAAAAAATCCACATTCAGACCAAAATATCTGACTTCCTGATGGTCGGAGCTAATAAATGTAAATTAGAAAGTTGTCCGGCTCGATGAGAGCAATATACAAACTATTTTTTTTTACTGTAGTTAAAACTAACCCCCCCACTTTTGTCAAAAGCAATTTGAAAGTGACACACTTCCTGCTGCCAGTTGGTGGCGCTATAACTTTGACTCACAATAGTTACATCCATCTGATCGGCCTCTTACCACGAACACACTGCTGAAGTTTCATCAAGATCAGTTAATGTATGCTGAAGTTATAACACACTTCCTGTTTCATTTTTTCACCATAAATTCGTTTCCTCGCCACGGCCAAACCGTTCGAGATATTCAAAATCCGTCCGCAATTTAGCATCCTCAATGTCTTGACTTCATGCTGACCGAGTTTGGAGGCGAATGGATGAATTCCCTAGGAGGAGTACATTAAATTCCACAGCATGTGTTTCCAAACAATGCTAAATAGCCGACTTCCTGTTGGGCTAGCGTAAAACTTAGAGCACGAAAGTAGTTTGGCCCGAGGAGATCTATGTGTGTACCGAGTTTCATATTATTACATGCAAGTGTGTTTGATTTATGGACACGTGTTCGGATCCCGTTCCAGGGGGCGCTGTCGAGCCCCCCTGCCACGCCCGGGTACCAGCTTCAGCCCGGCCTTGATGGCCGTTGGTTCTGACCTGTGTGCAAAGTTTCAAGAGTTTTCGAGCACGTTAAGGGCCCCAAAAGCCCCTGAAACCTTGAAAAACAAAAAAGCAAATCTCACCCAACAGACAAATCCCTCCCACCCCTCACACACACACAGACAGAGAGAGAGAGAGAGAAAATTCTCCAAAAAATCACATTCAAACCAAAATATCTGACTTCCTGTTGGTCGGAGCTAATAACTCTAAATTAGAAAGTTGTCCGGCTCGATGAGAACAATATACATACCGATTTTTGTGATTCTAGGAAAAACTAAGCCCCCATTTTTGACTAAAGGTGGCGCTACTGAGCCCCTCACCACGCCCGTTTCTGAAACTTCTCACATGTCTACTGGCTAATAAGTGTGATGTGTCTGTCGAGTTTCATCCAATTTCAAGCATGCTAAGAGTCTCAAAAGCATTATTTTTTTTTTTTTAAGTTTGAAGCGTTGCCACGGCAACAGTATCTAAGATATCAATAATCCTTTCACAGGTCTACATCTGCCGTGTGTCTACATTGTACACATAAAGTTTGAAGCAAATCAGGTAAAAATAAGAGGGTGATTTCAAATCATTTTGAAAGTGACACATTCCTGCTGCCAGTTGGTGGCGCTATAACTTTTACTCACAATAGTTACATCCATGTGATCGGCCTCTTACAACGAACACACTGCGGAAGTTTAATCAAGATCAGTTAATGTATGCAGAAGTTATAACACACTTCCTGTTTCCATTATTCGCCATAAATTCGTTTCCTCGCCACGGGCAAACCGTTCGAGATATCAAAAATCCCCTGGCAATTTTTCATCCTCAATGTCTTGACTTCATGCACACCGAGTTTGGAGGCGATTGGATGAATTCCCTAGGAGAAGTGTTTCAAATTCCTGAGCATGCGTTTCCAAACAACTCATAATAGCCGACTTCCTGTTGGGCTGGCGTAAAACTTAGAGCACGAAAGTTGTTCGGCCCGATAAGATCTATATGTGTACCGAGTTTCATATTATTACATGCAAGCGTGTTTGATTTATGGACCAAGTTTTCGGACCCCGTTCCAGGGGGCGCTGTCGAGCCTCCCTGCCACGCCCAGGTACCAGCTTCAGCCCGGCCCTGATGGCCGCGGGTTCTGACCCGTGTGCAAAGTTTCAAGAGTTTTCGAGCATGTTAAGGGCCCCAAAAGTGCCCGAGAAGTAGAAAAAAATAATAATAATAATAACAAATAATCCTACCGAAAACAATAGGGCCTTCGCCCTTTCAGGGCTTGGGCCCTAATAATAAATATATATATATATATATATATATATATATATATATATATATATATATATATATATATATATATATATATATATATAAATATAAATATAGCTGCGAGCAGCGATTACGGGCCCAAGCCGGTGGCACCGCAACCCCGGTGCCTTTAGTTACCTAAAGGCACCGGGGTGGCGGTACCGCCGGCTTTGGCCCTCCATCGCTGCTCGCAGCTATATTTATATTTATATATATATATATACATACACACACATACATACATATATATATATATATATATATATATATATATATTACTGTTCAAAAGTTTGGGGTCAGTAAGATTTTTAATGTTTTTAGGAGAAGTCTCTTCTGCTCACCAAGGCTGCATTTATTTGATTAAAAATACAAACAAAAACTGTAATATTGTGAAATATTATTCCAATTTAAAACAGCTGTTTTCAATTTTAAAATATTTTACATAGTAATTAATTTCTGTGATCAAAGTTGAGTTTTCAGCATCATTACTCCAGTCTTCAGTGTCACATGATCCTTCAGAAATCATTCTAATATGATGATTGATGCTCAATAAATATTCATTATTATTTTCAATGTTGAAAACAGTTGTGTACAGATTTTTTTTTTCAAAATGCTTTGATGAATGTAAAGTTCAAAAGAACAGCATTTATTTCAAATATAATTTTTTTAACATTATAAATGTCTTTACTGTAACTGTTGATCAGTTTAACTCATCCTTCATAAATAAAAGTATTGATTTATTTTATTTCTTGCCCCCAAAAATAAAATTTTAATTATTACTAACCCCAAACTTTTGAGCGGTAGTGTTATGTTACAAAAGCTTTAGATTTCAGATAAATGCTGTTCTTTTGAACTTTCTATTCATCAAAGACTGTACACAACTGTTTTCGACATTTAAAATAATAATGAATGTTTCTTGAGCATCAATCATCATATTAGAATAATTTCTGAAGGATCATGTGACAGTGACTCCGCTTTGATCACAGGAATAAATAACAGTTTAAAATATATTAAAATAGAAAGCAGCTGTTTTAAATTGGAATAATATTTTACAATATTACTGTTTTTGTTTGTATTTTTAATCAAATAAATGCAGCCTTGGTGAGCAGAAGAAACTTCTCTGTTATGTGCGCGCCACAGACTGCACGCACGTCCGCTTAGAGTTCCGCCTTTTGCGTTCCGTCAATATTACGTTATTAGAAAAATATTTTTTTAGAGAATCGATTTTTTGACATTTGTGAATCGATTCAGAATCGTCCGCATCGCGATGCATCTAAGAATCAATTTTTTCTCCCACCCCTAGATTTCATACAACAGGTTAATAAACAGTTACAATTAAGTCACTTACATTTTAGATGCAGTATTGACTGTTTTTGTTCTGTTTCAGCAGCGAAAATAGTTAAAGATCACAGCAGAACCATCACACATCACGTGTTTTCTCATAACTGAACGATTCAGCATTTTTAAGGAATCGGTTGACTCAAAGTTTGAATGATCAATCCATAAACATCTGTCTTAATCATGATCGACTCATTCGAACGAATCGTTTGAACGAATGAATCAATGACTCGCTTATTAAGATGGATGCCTGGCGACACCTAATGGCGGTTTAGTGTTGTTTAAAAGCATCATTCTTTCCAACGTGTGTGTGATTTGTGTGTGCAACATTATCAATGTCAGTGTGGAAGTCTGTATTTTTCTTTCACTTTTATATTAGCAATTTAAAAGCACCCGCTTGTGTCACACGTCCAAATAACCGGTGGGACAATATCCTCAGACACATACCTAATAAATGTATCTTTAAATAGAATATTGGCCTACCTGGTAAAAAGTTTTATATACTATTTTGATGTCCTTTTGGACACAAGAGTGCAGTATAGCCCTATGTATGGCTTGTTTTGTTTTTTTTACTTTACTGTTTTTAATTTTAGAATAAAATTAGAATAAAATTCTTTTTAAAAACAGGATAAAATGGGTTTAGTTGTGATATTTGTATACTTTTATATAGAAATAAATGGTATATAATTACATTTTTAGAAGATTTTAGGCTTTTAGTGTTTCCTTTTTGGACATTATTTTAATCCCTCGCCATAGCAAAACCGTTTGAAATATTTATTATCCGTTCACAATTTAGCATATTTAATGTATTTTCATCACGTTGAAAAAGTCTGGTGGGAATACAATAAATAGTTGTAAAAAGTTGTAAAAATTCAGAGGCTGATTTTGCAAAAAAAATCCACATTCAGACCAAAATATCTGACTTCCTGATGGCTGGAGCTAATGAATGTAAATTAGAAAGTTGTCCGGCTTGATGAGCACAATATACAAACAATTTTTTTTTTTACTGTACTTAAAACTAACCCCCCACTTTTGTCAAAAGCATGTTGAAAGTGACATACTTCCTGCTGCCAGTTGGTGGCGCTATAACTTTGACTCACAATAGTTACATCCATCTGATCGGCCTCTTACCACGAACACACTGCTGAAGTTTCATCAAGATCAGTTAATGTATGCAGAAGTTATTCCACTTCGTGTTTCTCTTTACTCGTCATAAATTCGATTCCTCGCCACGGCCAAACCATTCGAGATATCAAAAATCCGTCCGCAATTTAGCATCCTCAAAGTCTTGACTACATGCACACCGAGTTTGGAGGGGACACGGTGAATTTTCTAGGAGGAGTATTTCACATTCCACAGCAAGCGTTTTCCAAACAACCCATAATAGCCGACTTCCTGTTGGGCTGGCGTAAAACTTGACCGGGGGAAAGTTGTTCGGCACGATGAGATCTATATGTGTACCGAGTTTCATATTAATTCATGCAAGCGTGTTTGATATATGGACCAAGTTTTAGAACCCCGTTCAAGGGGGCGCTGTTGAGCCCCCCAGCCACGCCCGGGTACCAGCTTCTGCCCGTCCCTGATGGCAGGGGGTTCTGACTTGTGTGCAAAGTTTCAAGAGTTTTTGAGCACGTTAAGGACCCCAAAAGCCCCTGAAACCTTGATTAACAATATAAAAGCAATAGTCAAATCCCCCCCTCCCCTCACACACACAGAGACACAGAGAGAGGGAGAGAAAATTCTTCAGAAAATCCACATTCAAACCAAAATATCTCTCTTCCTGTTGGTCGGAGATAGTTAATGTCAATTAGAAAGTTGTCCGTCTTGATGAGAACAATACACATACCAAGTTTTGTTGCTGTTGATAAAACTAACCCCCCCACTTATGACTAAAGGTGGCGCTACTGAGCCATTCCACCACGCCCGTTTCTGAAACTTTGGACATGTCTACGGGCTAATAAATGTGATGTGTCTGTCGAGTTTCATCCAATTTCAAGTATGTTAAGAGTCTCAAAAGCATCAAAAAAGAATATTAAAGTTTGAAGCGTTGCCATGGCAACAGTATTAAAGATATCAAAAATCCTTTCACAGGTCTACATCTGCCGTGTGTTTACATTATACACATAAAGTTTGAAGCAAATCGGGTAAAAATAAGAGGGTGATTTCAAAGCATTTTGAAAGGGACACACTTCCTGCTGCCAGTTGGTGGCGCTATAACTTTTACTCACAATAGTCACATCCATGTGATCGGCCTCTTACAACGAACACACTGCTGAAGTTTCATCAAGATTAGTTAATGTATGCAGAAGTTATAACACACTTCCTGTTTAATTTTTTCGCCATAAATTTGTTTCCTCGCCAAGGCCAAACCGTTCGATATATCAAAAATCCGTCCGCAATTTAGCATCCTCATTGCCTTGACTTCATGCACACCGAGTTTGGAGGCGAATCGATGAATTCCCTAGGAGGAGTACATCAAATTCCACAGCATGCGTTTCCAAACAACCCTAAATAGCTGACTTCCTGTTTGGCTGGCGTAAAAAGTAAAAGTGCGAAAGTTGTTCGGCCCGATGAGATCTATATATGTACCGAGTTTCATATTATTACATGCAAGCGTGTCTGATTTATGGACCAAGTTTTCGGACCCCGTTCAAGGGGGCGCTGTTGTGCCCCCCTGCCACGCCCGGGTACCAGCTTCAGCCCGGCCCTGATGGCCGCGGGTTCTGACCTGTGTGCAAAGTTTCAAGAGTTTTCGAGCATGATAAGAGCCCCAAAAGTGCCCGAAAGGTTGACAGAAAAATAATAAATAAATATAGCTGCGAGCAGCGATTACGGGCCCAAGCCGGTGGCACCGCAACCCCAGTGCCTTTAGTTACTTAAAGGCACCGGGGTGGCGGTGCCGCCGGCTTTGGCCCTTCATCGCTGCTCGCAGCTATATTTGTATATATATACACAGTATATATAAAAGACAGAAAATATTACTTTACTTACCTTATTCTGATTTTATGATACACTCAAAATATTCCACAACAAATCCTTTAAATTTAATGTAAAAATAAAAACGAAGGTCAGCAGTGTTGGGCTCATGTAATCCTCTCATTAGAATCAAAATGTTTCAACATTTGCGATGTATTTGGATGCTAAACTATTCTTTATTATAGGATTTGTACTTTACTCGTGTTCCTTAGGAGGAGTAGGTAAAAACTCAGAGTCTGAAATATCCAAAAAATCCACATTCAGACCTAAATATCTGACTTCCTGTTGGTCGGAGCTAATGACTGTAAATTAGAAAGTTGTCCGGCTTGATGAGAACAATATAGGTACTGATTTTTGTAACTGTGGGTAAAAGTAACCCCCCCACTTTTGTCAAAAACATTTTGAAAGTGACACACTTCCTGCTGCCAGTTGGTGGCGCTATAACTTTGACTCACAATAGTTACATCCATCTGATCAGCCTCTTACCACGAACACACTGCTGAAGTTTCATCAAGATCAGTTAATGTGTGCAGAAGTTATACCACTTCGTGTTTCTCTTTTCTCGCCATAAATTCGTGTCCTCGCCACGGCCAAACCGTTCGAGATATCAAAAATCCGTCCGCAATTTAGCATCCTCAATATCTTGACTTCATGCTGACCGAGTTTGGAGGTGATTGGATGAATTCTGTAGGAGGAGTACATCAAATTCCACAGCATGCGTTTTTCAAACAACCCATAATAGCCGACTTCCTGTTGGGCGGAGCTAATAACTTAGAGTGCGGAAGTTGTTCGGCCTGATGAGATCTATATGTGTACCGAGTTTCATATTAATTCATGCAAGCGTGTTTGATATATGGAACAAGTTTTCAGACCCCGTTCAAGGGGGCGCTGTCGAGCCCCCCTGCCACGCCCAGGTACCAGCTTCAGCCCGGCCCTGATGGCCGCAGGTTCTGACCTGTGTGCAAAGTTTCAAGAGTTTTCGAGCACGTTAAGGGCCCCAAAAGACCCTGAAACCTTGAAAAACAATTATAAAAGCAACTTTCTCCTAACAGACAAATCCCCCACACCCCACACACACACAGAGAGACACAGATACAGAGAGAAAGAGAGAGAGAATTCTCCAAAAAATCACATTCAAACCAAAATATCTGACTTCCTGTTGGTCGGAGCTAATAACTCTAAATTAGAAAGTTGTCCGGCTCGATGAGAACAATATACATACCGGTTTTTGTGATTCTAGGAAAAACTAAGCCCCCATTTTTGACTAAAGGTGGCGCTACTGAGCCCCTCACCACGCCCGTTTCTGAAACTTTGCACATGTCTACTGTCTAATAAATGTGATGTGTCTGTCGAGATTCATCCAATTTCAAGCATGCTAAGAGTCTCAAAAGCATCAAAAAAGAATATTAAAGTTTGATGCGTTGCCATGGCAACAGTATTAAAGATATCAATAATCCTTTCACAGGTCTACATCTGCCGTGTGTTTACATTATACACATAAAGTTTGAAGCAAATCGGGTAAAAATAAGAGGGTGATTTCAAAGAATTTTTAAAGTAACACACTTCCTGCTGCCAGTTGGTGGCGCTATAACTTTGACTCACAATAGTCACATCAATGTGATCGGCCTCTGACAACGAACACACTGCTGAAATTTCATCAAGATCAGTCAATTTATGCAGAAGTTATAACACATTTCCTGTTTCTCTTTTCTCGCCATAAATTCGTTTCCTCGCCACGGCCAAACCGTTCGAGATATCAAAAATCCGTCCGCAATTTAGCATCCTCAATGTTTTGACTTCATGCACACCGAGTTTCGAGGGGATTGGATGAATTCTCTAGGAGGAGTATTTCAAATTCCAGACTGTACGTTTTTCAAACAACCCATAATAGCTGACTTCCTGTTGGGCGGAGCTAATAACATAGAGTGCGGAAGTTGTTCGGCCTGATGAGATCTATATGTGTACCGAGTTTCATACTAATACGTTCTTGTATGTGTCCAAGATTTCAGATTGCATTCTAGGTGGCGATGTTGAGCACCCCTGCCACGCCCGGGTACCAGCTTCAGCTCGGCCCTAATGGCCGCGGGTTCTGACCTGTGTGCAAAGTTTCATGAGTTTTCGAGCATGTTAAAGGCCCCAAAAGCCCCCGAACCCTTGAACAACAATAATAATAATAAATATAGCTGCGAGCAGCGATTACGGGCCCAAGCCGGTGGCACCGCGACCCTGTTGCCTTTAGTTACCTAAAGGCACCGGGGTGGCGGTGCCACCGGCTTTGGCCCTTCATCGCTGCTCGCAGCTATATTTTTATATATATATATATATATATATATATATATATAAAAGACAGAAACCTTATTACCTTATTCTGATTTTATGATACACTCAAAATATTCCACAACAAATCTTTTAAATTTAATGTAAAAATAAAAACGAAAGTAAGCACTGTTGGGCTCACGTAACCCTCTCATTAGAATCAAAATGTTTCAGCATTTGCGATGTATTTGGATGCTAAACTATTCTTTATTATAGGCTTTGTTCTTCACTAGTGTTCCAATATCGACGGAAAAAATCATCCTCTTCACACGCGCAAAAATGTGCTTGAAACATCACAGTGGTGCGGTGCTTACTGTGAATGTACGAATTGTACTACTGACTATTTAGAGCAGTGTAATTTTTATATGTTAGGTTAACTATTTTATTATTATATTTTATTAAGGCTATAATGAACAGGCTGCGATGTCAAGATTGCAATGCTGGAATGTGTGTTTGTGTGTGTGTGTGTGTGTGTGTGTGTGTGTGTGTGTGTGTGTGTGTGTGTGTGTGTGTGTGTGTGTGTGTGTGTGTGTGTGTATATGTGTGTTCATGTTTTTCTATCCTGGTGGGGACTTCAACCTGAATGCACATAGACTCATGGGGACTCATGTCACAGTGGGGACCTAAATAGAGGTCCCCATGGATAAACAAGCTTATAAATCATACAGAATGAGTTTTTTTGGAAATGTAAAAATGCAGAAAGTTTTCTGGGATAGGTAGGTTTAGGGGTAGGGTTAGTGTGAGGAGATAGAATATGCAGTTTGTACAGTATAAAACCATTAAGTCTATGGAGAGTCCCCACAAAGATAGTAAACCGTGTGTGTGTGGCGTGGGCGCGATTGAA
The DNA here is from genome assembly GCF_963993115.1 of Abramis brama. Lineage (NCBI taxonomy): Eukaryota > Metazoa > Chordata > Actinopteri > Cypriniformes > Leuciscidae > Abramis > Abramis brama. The sequence continues at coordinate 89,597 of NW_028155911.1, read as the reverse complement.
CAGTGGACACATAAAAAACATACTCCGTCATTATACAGGACGACATTCAAACTGCAAAGTGTTAACTTATATTTGTGTACAGTCGCAATAAAACACAACATTGTGCTTTTGTAAAATAATTTCAAGCAATCCACCCCCCGAAAGGCGCTCATTTTAAAATTAAATTAAAATGCTCATGGCTGCAAGGGCATTCATAACGGTGCGCATCCACGGCGAGGAACGAGCAGAACAGAGTGAACGTTTTTCAGTTAATTCCTACTTCCATAGGAATTCATTTGAAAAGCTCGCTCAACCACTATCAATGTCAGTGCGGACGAGCATATTTTACTTTCGTTTTTAAGTTGGCGATTCAAAAGCCCCCAGCGGTGTCACACGTCGATTAACCGGTGGTAAAATATTCTCAACGTCACAAACCTAGTATATTTTTATGTAGATACAATAGGCCTACCTGATTTTGAACACAAGAGGACAGTATAGCCCTATGTATGACTTGACTTTTATGGGACTAAATAGTACAATTACTATTTTTAAACTTATAAATAATTATTAAATTGAAAAAAAAAAAAGAATAAAATGGGTTTAGTTGTGATATTTGTATACTTTTATATAGAAATAAATGTTTTTAATTACATTTTTAGAAGATGAGGCTTTTAGTTTCCTTTTTGTACATTACTTTAGTCCCTCACTATAGCAAAACGTTTGAGATGTTTAATATCCGTTCACAATTTAGCATCTTTAATGTATTTTCATCGTGTTGAAAAAGTTTGGTGTGAAAAAAATAAACCAGTTAGGAGTAGCTAAAAACTCAGAGTCTGAAATATCCAAAAAATCCACATTCAAACCAAAATATCTGACTTCCTTTTGCTCTGAGCTAATAACTGTAAATTAGAAAGTTGTCCGGCTCGGTGAGACCAATATATATTCTGATTTCTGTAACTGTTGGTAAAACTAACCCCCCCACTTTTTTCAAAAGCATGTTGAAAGTGACACACTTCCTGCTGCCAGTTGGTGGCGCTATAACTTTGGCTCACAATAGTTACATCCATCTGATCGGCCTCTTACCACGAACACACTGGTGAAGTTTCATGAAGATCAGTTAATGTATGCAGAAGTTATACCACTTCGTGTTTCTCTTTTCTCGCCATCATTTCGTTTCCTAGCCACGGCCAAACCGTTCGAGATATCAAAAATCCGTCCGCAATTTAGAATCCTCAATGTCTTGACTTCATGCACACCGAGTTTGGTGGGGATTGGATGAATTCTCTAGGAGGAGTACTTCGCATTCCACAGCAAGCGTTTTCCAAACAACCCATAATAGCCGACTTCCTGTTGGGCTGGCGTAAAACTTGACCGAGGGAAAGTTGTTCGGCCCGATGAGATCTATATGTGTACCGAGTTTCATATTAATTCATGCAAGCGTGTTTGATCTATGGACCAAGTTTTGGGACCCCTTTCAAGGGGGCGCTGTTGAGCCCCCCTGCCACGCCCGGGTACCAGCTTCAGCCCGTCCCTGATGGCAGGGGGTTCTGACTTGTGTGCAAAGTTTCAAGAGTTTTTGAGCATGTTAAGGACCCCAAAAGCCCCTGAAACCTTGATTAACAATATAAAAGCAATAGTCAAATCCCCCCTCCCCTCACACACACAGAGACACAGAGAGAGGGAGAGAAAATTCTTCAGAAAATCCACATTCAAACCAAAATATCTCTCTCCCTGTTGGTCGGAGATAGATCATGTAAATTAGAAAGTTGTCCGTCTTGATGAGAACAATACACATACCAAGTTTTGTTGCTGTTGATAAAACTAACCCCCCCCACTTATGACTAAAGGTGGCGCTACTGAGCCCCTCACCACGCCCGTTTCTGAAACTTTGCACATGTCTACGGGCTAATAAATGTGATGTGTCTGTCGAGTTTCATGCAATTTCAAGTATGTTAAGAGTCTCAAAAGCATAAAAAAAGAATATTAAAGTTTGATGCGTTGCCACGGCAACAGTATCTAAGATATCAATAATCCTTTCACAGGATTACATCTGCCGTGTGTCTACATTGTACACATAAAGTTTGAAGCAAATCTGGTAAAAATAAGACAGTGATTTCAAAGCATTTTAATAGTGATGTACTTCCTGCTGCCTGTTGGTGGCGCTATAACTTTGACTCACAATAGTCACATCTGTGCGATCGGCCTCTTACAATGAACACACTGCGGAAGTTTCATCAAGATCAGTTAATGTATGCAGAAGTTATAACACACTTCCTGTTTCATTTTTTCGCCATAAATTCGTTTCCTCGCCACGGCCAAACCGTTCGAGATATCAAAAATCCGTCCGCAATTTAGCATCCTCAATGTCTTGACTTCATGCTGACCGGGTTTGGAGGAGATTGGATGAATTCTCTAGGAGGAGTACATTAAATTCCACAGCATGCGTTTCCAAACAACCCTAAATAGCCGACTTCCTGTTGGGCGGAGCTAATAACTTAGAGCGCGGAAGTTGTTCGGCCCGATGAGATCTATATGTGTACCGAGTTTCATATTATTACATGCAAGCGTGTTTGATTTATGGACACGTGTTCGGATCCCGTTCCAGAGGGCGCTGTCGAGCCCCCCTGCCACGCCCAGGTACCAGCCTCAGCCCGGCCCTGATGGCCGCGGGTTCTGACCTGTGTGCAAAGTTTCAAGAGTTTTCGAGCATGTTAAGGGCCCCAAAAGTGCCCGAAAGGTTGACAAAATAATAATAATAATAATAATAATAATAATAATAATAATCCTACCGAAAACAATAGGGCCTTCGCCCTTTCAGGGCTTGGGCCCTAAATATATATATATACAAATATAGCTGCGAGCAGCGATTACGGGCCCAAGCCGGTGGCACCGCCACCCCGGTGCCTTTAGTTACCTAAAGACACCGGGGTGGCGGTGCCGCCGGCTTTGGCCCTTCATCGCTGCTCGCAGCTATATTTATATATATATATATATATATATATATATATAAATATATATATATAAATGTAACAAAAATATATATATATCTGTTCACAATTTAGCATCTTTAATGTATTTTCATCATGTTGAAAAAGTTTGATGGGAATAAAATAAACCACTTAAGAGGAGTGGGTAAAAAATCAGAGACTTATTTTGCAAAGAAATCCACATTCAAACCAAAATGTCTGACTTCCTGTAGGTCGGAGCTAATGACTGTAAATTAGAAAATTGTCCGGCTCGATGAGACCAATATACGTTCTGATTTTTGTGACTGTACATAAAATTAACCCCCCCACTTTTGTCAAAAGCATTTAGAAAGTGACACAATTCCTGCTGCCAGTTGGTGGCGCTATAACTTTGACTCACAATAGTTACATCCATCTGATCGGCCTCTTACCACGAACACACTGCTGAAGTTTCATCAAGATCAGTTAATGTATGCAGAAGTTATAACACTTCATTTTTCTCTTTCCTCGCCATAAATTCGTTTCCTCGCCACGGCCAAACCCTTCGAGATATCAAAAATCCGTCCGCAATTTAGCATCCTCAATGTCTTTACTTCATGCTGACCGAGTTTGGTGGCAATTGAAATAATTTCCTAGGAGGGTTATTTCAAATTCCAGAGCAAGCGTTCTCCAAACAACCCATAATAGCCGACTTCCTGTTGGTCTGGCGCATAACTTAAGAGTGCGAAAGTTGTTAGACCCGATGAGATCTATATGTGTGCTGAGTTTCATATTAATTCATGCAAGCTAGTTTGATCTATGGACCAAGTTTTCAGACCCCATTCAAGGGGGCGCTGTTGAGCCCCCCTGCCACGCCCGGGTACCAGCTTCAGCCCGGCCCTGATGGCCGCAGGTTCTGACCTGTGTGCAAAGTTTCAAGAGTTTTCGAGCATGTTAAGGGCCCCAAAAGCCCCTGAAACCTTGAAAAACAATTATAAAAGTAAATCTCTCCTAACAGACAAATCCCCCCACCCCACACATACACACAGAGACACAGATGCAGAGAGAGAGAGAGAGAGAATTCTCCAAAAAATCACATTCAAACCAAAATATCTCACTTCCTGTTGGTCACAGCTTATGACTATAAATTAGAAAGTTGTCCGGCTTGATGAGAACAATATACATAATGATTTTTGTGACTCTACTTAAAACTAAGCCCCCATTTTTGACTAAAGGTGGCGCTACTGAGCCCCTCACCACGCCCGTTTCTGAAACTTTGCACATGTCTACTGGCTAATAAATGTGATGTGTCTGTCGAGTTTCATCCAATTTCAAGCATGCTAAGAGTCTCAAAAGCATCCGAAAAGAATATTAAAGTTTGATGCGTTGCCACGGCAACAGTATCTAAGATATCAATAAACCTTTCACAGGTCTACATCTGCCGTGTGTTTACATTATACACATAAAGTTTGAAGCAAATCGGCTAAAAATAAGAGGGTGATTTCAAAGCATTTTGAAAGTAACACACTTCTTGCTGCCAGTTGGTGGCGCTATAACTTTGACTCACAATAGTCACATCCATGTGATCGGCCTCTTACAACGAACACACTGCTGAAGTTTCATCAAGATCAGATAATGTATGCTGAAGTTATAATACACTTCCTGTGTCCCTTATTCGCCATAAATTCGTTTCCTTGCCACGGCCAAACCGTTCGAGATATCAAAAATCCGTCCGCAATTTAGCATCCTCAATGTCTTGACTTCATGCCGACCGAGTTTGGAGGCAAATGGATGAATTTCCTAGGAGGAGTACATCAAATTCCACAGCATGCGTTTCCAAACAACCCATAATAGCCGACTTCCTGTTGGGCTGGCGTAAAACTTAGAGCACGAAAGTTGTTCGGCCCGATGAGATCAATATGTGTACCGAGTTTCATATTATTACATGCAAGCGTGTCTGATTTATGGACAAGTGTTCGGATCCCGTTCCAGGGGGCGCTGTCGAGGCCCCCTGCCACGCCCGGGTACCAGCTTTAGCCCGGCCCTGATGGCCGCGGGTTCTGACCCGTGTGCAAAGTTTCAAGAGTTTTCGAGCATGTTAAGGGCCCCAAAAGTGCCCGAAAGGTTGACAGAAAAATAATAAATAATAATAATAATAAAATATAGCTGCGAGCAGCGATTACGGGCCCAAGCCGGTGGCACCACAACCCCGATGCCTTTAGTTACCTAAAGGCACCGGGGTGGCGGTGCCGCCGACTTGGGCCCTCCATCGCTGCTCGCAGCTATATTTATATATATATATATATATATATATATATATATATATATATACAGTATATAACAAAAGATATACATTATATATATATCAGACAAGTAATATTCTCTGTCTTGTCACTTCACAAAAAAATGGTACAAATTGTACTACTGACTATTTAAACAGAGCAGCGTAATTTTGATAAGTTAGGTTGACTATTTTATAATTATATTTTATTAGGGCTATAATGAACAGGCTGCGATGTCAAGATTGCAATGCTGGTGTGTGTGTGTGTGTGTGTGTGTGTGTGTGTGTGTGTGTGTGTGTGTGTGTCGTGGGCGTGATTGAACAGTGGAGACATAAAAATATACTTTATGGTGCTAACTTTAAAATTGAAATAAAATGCTCACGGCTGCACGGGAATTCATTCCTACTTCCATAGGAATTCATTGAAAAAGCTCGCTCTGCTCCCAACCATAATCAATGTCAGTGCGGACGAACATATTTTACTTTCGTTTTTAAGTTAGCGATTCAAAAGCCCCCAGCGGTGTCACACGTCGATTAACCGGTGGGAATTTTTTTATCACAGTCACATCCCTAATATATTTATATATAAATACAATAGGCCTACCTGAAAGAGAATTTTACTTGCCCGACCAGAGTATATCCTGATTAGAACGTCAATAACAAAAAAATAACTTGGGAATCACTAAAACGAGAGATTATTCTAATTTCATTGCATTCATTTTAAGTTGCAATCAGCAGTTAATAATAAATGTATTACTGATCAATGGTAACAAGGTTGCACTGCTGAGGCTCATGCAGCTTCTCCAGGAGAATTGTAAACAAATGAGCGCAGCACACAAAAAAGCAACCCAGTTAACAACATACTGACTATAAAAATTACAAATATGGAGTTTTTATATATTTTATAACATATGATAGAGTTAAGCAACCTCACTTGACGAGTAGGCAACTATTTCCTGAATACAATCACGATTGAAACTGTGACATTGATTTCATACAACAGGTTAATAAACAGTTACAATTAAGTCACTTACATTTTAGATGCAATATTGACTGTTTTTGTTCTGTTTCAGCAGCAAAAATAGTTAAACAAAGATCACAGCAGAACCATCGCGCATCTCACAGCAACTTGTTTTCTCATTAATGAATGATTCAGCATTTTGAACGAATCGGTTGACTCAAAGATTCAATGGTCAATCCATAAACATCTGTCTCAATCATGAATGACTCAGTCATTCGAACGAATCGTTTGAATGAATGAATCAATGACTCGCTCATTAAGATGGTCGCCTGGCGACACCTAATGGCGGTTTAGTGTTATGTTTAAAAGTATCATTCTTTCCAACGTGCACCATTATCAATGTCCGTGCGGACGTCCGTTTTTTTACTTTCACTTTTATATTAGCGATTTAAAAGCACCCGCTCGTGTCACACGTCGATTAACCGATGGGAAAATATCCTCACAGTCATATACCTAATAAATTTATATTTAAATACAATAGGCCTACCTAGTAAAACGTTTTATATACTATTTTGATATCCTTTTGGACACAAGAGGGCAGTATAGCCCTATGTTTGCTTTTTTGTTGAACCAAATAGCACTAAATAGCCTGTTTTTAACTTTTTCATACTCCTTGAATTGCAAAAACAGAATAAAATGGGTTTAGTTCTAATATTTGTATAATTTTATATAAAAATAAATGGTGTATAATTACATTTTTAGAAGTTATGAGATGTTTCCTGCTTCCTTTTTGACATTAATTTAATCCCTCGCCATAGCAAAACCGTTTGAGATATTCAATATCCGTTTACAATTTAGCATCATTCATATATTTTTATCATGTTGAAAAAGTTTGGTGGGAATAAAATAAACCTTTTAGGAGGAGTAACTAAAAACTCAGAGGCTGATTTTGCAAAAAAATCCACATTCAGACCAAAATATCTGACTTCCTGATGGTCGGAGCTAATAAATGTAAATTAGAAAGTTGTCCGGCTCGATGAGAGCAATATACAAACTATTTTTTTTTACTGTAGTTAAAACTAACCCCCCCACTTTTGTCAAAAGCATTTTGAAAGTGACACACTTCCTGCTGCCAGTTGGTGGCGCTATAACTTTGACTCACAATAGTTACATCCATCTGACCGGCCTCTTACCACGAACACACTGCTGAAGTTTCATCAAGATCAGTTAATGTATGCAGAAGTTATAACACACTTCCTGTTTCATTTTTTCACCATAAATTCGTTTCCTCGCCACGGCCAAACCGTTCGAGATATTCAAAATCCGTCCGCAATTTAGCATCCTCAATGTCTTGACTTCATGCCGACCGAGTTTGGAGGCGAATGAATGAATTTCCTAGGAGGAGTACATCAAATTCCACAGCATGCGTTTCCAAACAACCCATAATAGCTGACTTCCTGTTGGTCTGGCGTAAAACTTAGAGCACGAAAGTTGTTCGGCCCGATGAGGTCTATATGTGTAACGAGTTTCATATTATTACATGCAAGCGTGTCTGATTTATGGACAAGTGTTCGGATCCCGTTCCAGGGGGCGCTGTCGAGGCCCCCTGCCACGCCCGGGTACCAGCTTCAGCCCGGCCCTGATGGCCGCGGGTTCTGACCTGTGTGCAAAATTTCAAGAGTTTTCGAGCATGTTAAGGGCCCCAAAAGCCCCTGAAACCTTGAAAAACAAAGATTAAATGGAATAGACAACCCCCCCCCCCACCCCCTCCACACACACACACACACACACACACAGAGACAGAGAGAGAGAGAGAAAATTCTCCAGAAAATCCATATTCAAACCAAAATATCTGACTTTCTGATGGTCTGAGCTAATGACTGTGAATTAGAAAGTTGTCCGGCTCGATGAGAACAATATACATACCGATTTTTGTGATTCTAGGAAAAACTAAGCCCCCATTTTTGACTAAAGGTGGCGCTACTGAGCCCCTCACCACGCCCATTTCTGAAACTTTGCACATGTCTACTGGCTAATAAATGTGATGTGTCTGTCGAGTTTCATGCATTTTCAAGCATGTGAAGAGTCTCAAAAGCATCCGAAAAGAATATTAAAGTTTGATGCGTTGCCACGGCAACAGTATCTAAGATATCAATAATCCTTTCACAGGCCTACATCTGCCGTGTGTCTACATTATACACATAAAGTTTGAAGCAAATCGGATAAAAATAAGAGGGTGATTTCAAAGCATTTTGAAAGTGACACACTTCCTGCTGCCAGTTGGTGGCGCTATAACTTTGACTCACAATAGTCACATCCATGTGATCGGCCTCTTACAACGAACACACTGCTGAAGTTTCATCAAGATCAGTTAATGTATGCAGAAGTTATAACACACTTCCTGTTTCCATTATTCGCCATAAATTCGTTTCCTCGCCACGGCCAAACCGTTCGAGATATCAAAAATCCCCTGGCAATTTTTCATCCTCAATGCCTTGACTTCATGCACACCGAGATTGGTGGCGATCGGGTGAATTCCCTAGGAGAAGTGTTTCAAATACCAGACCATGCGTTTCCAAACAACCCTTAATAGCTGACTTCCTGTTGGGCTGGCCCGATGAGATCTATATATGTACCGAGTTTCATATTATTACATGCAAGCGTGTCTGATTTATGGACCAAGTTTTCGGACCCCGTTCAAGGGGGCGCTGTTGAGCCCCCCTGCCACGCCCGGGTACCAGCTTCAGCCCGGCCCTGATGGCCGCGGGTTCTGACCTGTGTGCAAAGTTTCAAGAGTTTTCGAGCACGTTAAGGGTCTCAAAAGTGCCCGAAAGGTTGACAGAAAAATAAGAATAATAATAATAAATATAGCTGCGAGCAGCGATTACGGGCCCAAGCCGGTGGCACCGCAACCCCGGTGCCTTTAGTTACCTAAAGGCACCGGGTTGGCGGTACCGCCGGCTTTGGCCCTCCATCGCTGCTCGCAGCTATATTTATTTATATATATATATATATATATATACATACACACACATACATACATTTATATATATATATATATATATATATATATATATATATATATATACCGTTCAAAAGTTTGGGGTCAGTAAGATTTTTAATGTTTTTAGGAGAAGTCTCTTCTGCTCACCAAGGCTGCATTTATTTGATTAAAAATACAAACAAAAACTGTAATATTGTGAAATATTATTCCAATTTAAAACAGCTGTTTTCAATTTTAAAATATTTTACATAGTAATTAATTTCTGTGATCAAAGTTGAGTTTTCAGCATCATTACTCCAGTCTTCAGTGTCACATGATCCTTCAGAAATCATTCTAATATGATGATTGATGCTCAATAAATATTCATTATTATTTTCAATGTTGAAAACAGTTGTGTACAGATTTTTTTTTTTCAAAATGCTTTGATGAATGTAAAGTTCAAAAGAACAGCATTTATTTCAAATATAATTTTTTTAACATTATAAATGTCTTTACTGTAACTGTTGATCAGTTTAACTCATCCTTCATAAATAAAAGTATTGATTTATTTTATTTCTTTCCCCCAAAAATAAAATTTAAATTATTACTAACCCCAAACTTTTGAGCGGTAGTGTTATGTTACAAAAGCTTTAGATTTCAGATAAATGCTGTTCTTTTGAACTTTCTATTCATCAAAGACTGTACACAACTGTTTTCGACATTTAAAATAATAATGAATGTTTCTTGAGCATCAATCATCATATTAGAATAATTTCTGAAGGATCATGTGACAGTGACTCCGCTTTGATCACAGGAATAAATAACAGTTTAAAATATATTAAAATAGAAAGCAGCTGTTTTAAATTGGAATAATATTTTACAATATTACTGTTTTTGTTTGTATTTTTAATCAAATAAATGCAGCCTTGGTGAGCAGAAGAAACTTCTCTGTTATGTGCGCGCCACAGACTGCACGCACGTCCGCTTAGAGTTCCGCCTTTTGAGTTCCGTCAATATTACGTTATTAGAAAAATATTTTTTTAGAGAATCGATTTTTTGACATTTGTGAATTGATTCAGAATCGTCCACGTCCGCATCGCGATGCATCTAAGAATAAATTTTTTCTCCCACCCCTAGATTTCATACAACAGGTTAATAAACAGTTACAATTAAGTCACTTACATTTTAGATGCAGTATTGACTGTTTTTGTTCTGTTTCAGCAGCGAAAATAGTTAAAGATCACAGCAGAACCATCACGCATCACGTGTTTTCTCATAACTGAACGATTCAGCATTTTTAAGGAATCGGTTGACTCAAAGTTTGAATGATCAATCCATAAACATCTGTCTTAATCATGATCGACTCATTCGAACGAATCGTTTGAACGAATGAATCAATGACTCGCTTATTAAGATGGATGCCTGGCGAAACCTAATGGCGGTTTAGTGTTGTTTAAAAGCATCATTCTTTCCAACGTGTGTGTGATTTGTGTGTGCAACATTATCAATGTCATTGTGGAAGTCTGTATTTTTCTTTCACTTTTATATTAGCAATTTAAAAGCACCCGCTTGTGTCACACGTCGAATAACCGGTGGGAAAATATCCTCAGACACATACCTAATAAATGTATCTTTAAATAGAATATTGGCCTACCTGGTAAAAAGTTTTATATACTATTTTGATGTGCTTTTGGACACAAGAGGGCAGTATAGCCCTATGTATGACTTGTTTTTTTTTTTTTACTTTACTGTTTTTAATTTTAGAATAAAATTAGAATAAAATTCTTTTTAAAAACAGGATAAAATGGGTTTAGTTGTGATATTTGTATACTTTTATATAGAAATAAATGGTATATAATTACATTTTTAGAAGATTTTAGGCTTTTAGTGTTTCCTTTTTGGACATTATTTTAATCCCTCGCCATAGCAAAACCGTTTGAGATATTTATTATTCTTTCACAATTTAGCATATTTAATGTATTTTCATCACGTTGAAAAAGTCTGGTGGGAATAAAATAAATAGTGTAAGAGGAGTGGCTAAAAATTCAGAGGCTGATTTTGCAAAAAAAATCCACATTCAGACCAAAATATCTGACTTCCTGATGGCCGGAGCTAATGAATGTAAATTAGAAAGTTGTCCGGCTTGATGAGAACAATATAAAAACTTTTTTTTTTTTACTGTACTTAAAACTAACCCCCCCACTTTTGTCAAAAGCATGTTGAAAGTGACATACTTCCTGCTGCCAGTTGGTGGCGCTATAACTTTGACTCACAATAGTTACATCCATCTGATCGGCCTCTTACCACGAACACACTGCTGAAGTTTCATCAAGATCAGTTAATGTATGCAGAAGTTATTCCACTTCGTGTTTCTCTTTACTCGCCATAAATTCGATTCCTCGCCACGGCCAAACCATTCGAGATATCAAAAATCCGTCCGCAATTTAGCATCCTCAAAGTCTTGACTACATGCACACCGAGTTTGGAGGGGACACAGTGAATTTTCTAGGAGGAGTATTTCACATTCCACAGCAAGCGTTTTCCAAACAACCCATAATAGCCGACTTCCTGTTGGGCTGGCGTAAAACTTGACCGGGGGAAAGTTGTTCGGCACGATGAGATCTATATGTGTACCGAGTTTCATATTAATTCATGCAAGCGTGTTTGATATATGGACCAAGTTTTAGAACCCCGTTCAAGGGGGCGCTGTTGAGCCCCCCAGCCACGCCCGGGTACCAGCTTCTGCCCGTCCCTGATGGCAGGGGGTTCTGACTTGTGTGCAAAGTTTCAAGAGTTTTTGAGCACGTTAAGGACCCCAAAAGCCCCTGAAACCTTGATTAACAATATAAAAGCAATAGTCAAATCCCCCCCTCCCCTCACACACACAGAGACACAGAGAGAGGGAGAGAAAATTCTTCAGAAAATCCACATTCAAACCAAAATATCTCTCTTCCTGTTGGTCGGAGATAGTTAATGTCAATTAGAAAGTTGTCCGTCTTGATGAGAACAATACACATACCAAGTTTTGTTGCTGTTGATAAAACTAACCCCCCCACTTATGACTAAAGGTGGCGCTACTGAGCCCATCACCACACCCGTTTCTGAAACTTTGCACATGTCTACGGGCTAATAAATGTGATGTGTCTGTTGAGTTTCATCCAATTTCAAGTATGTTAAGAGTCTCAAAAGCATCAAAAAAGAATATTAAAGTTTGAAGCGTTGCCATGGCAACAGTATTAAAGATATCAAAAATCCTTTCACAGGTCTACATCTGCCGTGTGTTTACATTATACACATAAAGTTTGAAGCAAATCGGGTAAAAATAAGAGGGTGATTTCAAAGAATTTTTAAAGTAACACACTTCCTGCTGCCAGTTGGTGGCGCTATAACTTTGACTCACAATAGTCACATCAATGTGATCGGCCTCTGACAACGAACACACTGCTGAAGTTTCATCAAGATCAGTCAATTTATGCAGAAGTTATAACACATTTCCTGTTTCTCTTTTCTCGCCATAAATTCGTTTCCTCACCACGGCCAAACCGTTCGAGATATCAAAAATCCGTCTGCAATTTAGCATCCTCAATGTTTTGACTTCATGCACACCAAGTTTCGAGGGGATTGGATGAATTCTCTAGGAGGAGTATTTCAAATTCCAGAGCGTACGTTTTTCAAACAACCCATAATAGCTGACTTCCTGTTGGGCGGAGCTAATAACATAGAGTGCGGAAGTTGTTCGGCCTGATGAGATCTATATGTGTACCGAGTTTCATACTAATACGTTCTTGTATGTGTCCAAGATTTCAGATTGCATTCTAGGTGGCGCTGTTGAGCACCCCTGCCACGCCCGGGTACCAGCTTCAGCTCGGCCCTAATGGCCGCGGGTTCTGACCTGTGTGCAAAGTTTCATGAGTTTTCGAGCATGTTAAAGGCCCCAAAAGCCCCCGAACCCTTGAACAACAATAATAATAATAATAATCCTAACGAAAACAATAGGGCCTTCGCCCTTTCAGGGCTTGGGCCCTAATAATAATAATAAATAATCCTACCGAAAACAATAGGGCCTTCGCCCTTTCAGGGCTTGGGCCCTAAATATAGCTGCGAGCAGCGATTACGGGCCCAAGCCGGTGGCACCGCAACCCCGATGCCTTTAGTTATCTAAAGGCACCGGGGTGGCGGTGCCGCCGGCTTTGGCCCTTCATCGCTGCTCGCAGCTATATTTATATATATATATATATATATATATATATATATATATATATATATATATATATATATATATATATATACAGTACAGGCCAAAAGTTTGGACACATTACTATTTTTAATGTTTTTGAAAGAAGTTTCTTCTGCTCATCAAGCCTGCATTTATTTGATCAAAAATACAGAAAAAAATGTAATATTGTGATATATTATTACAATTTAAAATAATTGGTTTTCAATTTATTATACTTTAAATTATCATTTATTTCGGTGATGCAAAGCTGAATTTTCAGGATCATTACTCCAGTCTTCAGTGTCACATGTGACATCCAGTCAATCACATGATCCTTTAGAAATCATTCTAATGTTCTGATTTATTATGAGTGTTGGAAACAGTTCTGCTGCCTAATATATTTGATATTTGAATTTTTTTTTTTATATAAATCTTCTTTATTATCACTTTTTATCAATTTAACACATCCTTGCTGAATAAAATTGATTTATTTAAAAAAAAATAAAGAAAAAAATTACTGACCAGTAGTGTATATTGTTGTTATAAAAGATTTCTATCTTGAAAACATTTGCTTCTTTTTTTTTTTTTTTTTTTTTTTTTTTTTTTTTATTCATCAAAGTATCCTAAAAAAGTATCACAGGTTATGAAAAAATATTAAGCAGCAGAACTGTTTCCAACTTTGATAATGAATCATCATATTAGAATGATTTCTAAAGGATCATTTGATAGACTGGAGTAATGATCCTGAAAATTCAGCTTTGCATCACCGAAATAAATGATAATTTAAAGTATAATAAATTGAAAACCAATTATTTTAAATTGTAATAATATATCACAATATTACATTTTTTTCTGTATTATTTTTGATCAAATAAATGCAGGCTTGATGAGCAGAAGAAACTTCTTTCAAAAACATTAAAAATAGTAATGTGTCCAAACTTTTGGCCTGTACTGTGTGTATATATATATCTTTAATGTATTTTTATCATGTTGGAAAAGTTTGGTGTGAATAAAATAAACCACTTAGGAGGAGTAACTAAAAACTCAGAGTCTGACATATCCAAAAAATCCACATTCAAACCAAAATATCTGACTTCCTGTTGCTCGGAGCTAATGACTGTAAATTAGAAAGTTGTCCGGCTCGATGAGACCAATATGCGTACTGATTTTTGTAACTATGGGTAAAAGTAACCCCCCCACTTTTGTCAAAAGCATTTTGAAAGTGACACACTTCCTGCTACCAGTTGGTGGCGCTATAACTTTGACTCACAATAGTTACATCCATCTGACCGGCCTCTTACCATGAACACACTGCTGAAGTTTCATCAAGATCAGTTAATGTATGCAGAAGTTATAACACTTCGTGTTTCTCTTTTCTCGCCATAAATTCGTTTCCTCGCCACGGCCAAACCGTTCGAGATATCAAAAATCCATCCACAATTTAGAATCCTCAATGTCTTCACTTCATGTTGAACGAGTTTGGAGGCGAGTGGATGAATTCTCTAGGAGGAGTACATCAAATTCCACAGCATGCGTTTTTCAAACAACCCATAATAGCAGACTTCCTGTTGGGCGGAGCTAATAATTTAGAGTGCGGAAGTTGTTCGGCCCGATGAGATCTATATGTGTACCGAGTTTCATATTAATTCATGCAAGAGTTTTTGATATATGGACCAAGTTTTCAGACCGTGTTCAAGGGGGTGCTGTTGAGCCCCCCTGCCACGCCCGGGTACCAGCTTCAGCCCGGCCCTGATGACCGTGGGCTCTGACCTGTGTGCAAAGTTTCAAGAGTTTTTGAGCATGTTTAGGGCCCCAAAAGCCCCTGAAACCTTGAAAAACAAAGATTAAATGGAAGAGACAAATCCCCCCCACCCCCTCCACACACACACACACACACACACACATACAAGAGACAGAGAGAGAGAGAGAAAATTCTCCAGAAAATCCACATTCAAACCAAAATATCTGACTTTCTGATGGTCTGAGCTAATAACTGTAAATTAGAAAGTTGTCCGGTTTGATGAGAACAATAAACATACCAAATTTTGTAATTCTATGAAAAACTAAGCCCCCATTTTTGACTAAAGGTGGCGCTACTGAGCCATTCCACCACGCCCGTTTCTGAAACTTTGCACATGTCTACTGGATAATAAATGTGATGTGTCTGTGGAGTTTCATGCATTTTCAAGCATGTGAAGAGTCTCAAAAGCATCTGAAAATAATATTAAAGTTTGATGCGTTGCCACGACAACAGTATCTAAGATATCAATAATCCTTTCACAGGTCTACATCTGCCGTGTGTCTACATTATACACATAAAGTTTGAAGCAAATCGGGTAAATATAAGAGGGGGATTTCAAAGCATTTTGAAAGTGACACACTTCCTGCTGCCAGTTGGTGGCGCTATAACTTTGACTCACAATTGTCACATCCATGTGATCGGCCTTTTACCATGAACACACTGCTGAAGTTTTATCAAGATCAGTCAATGTATGCAGAAGTTATAACAGCCTTCCTGTTTCTCTTTTCTCGCCATACATTCGATTCCTCGCCACGGCCAAACCGTTTGAGATATCAAAAATCCGTCCGCAATTTAGCATCCTCAATGTCTTGTCTTCATGCACTCCGAGTTTGGTTGCGATTGGACGAATTTTCTAGGAGGAGTATTTCAAATTCCAGAGGATGCGTTTTTCAAACAACCCATAATAGTTGATTTCCTGTTGGGCTTTTGTAAAACTTAGAGCACGAAAGTTGTTCGGCCCGATGAGATATATATGTCTACCGAGTTTCATATTATTATATGCAAGCGTGTTTGATTTATGGACCAAGTTTTCGGACACCATTCCAGGGGGCGCTGTCGAGCCCCCCTGCCACGCCCGGGTACCAGCTTCAGTCCGGCCCTGATGGCCGCGGGTTCTGACGTGTGTGCAAAATTTCAAGAGTTTTTGAGTATGTTAAGGGCCCCAAAAGTGGCAAAAAGGCAAAAAAAAAATAATAATAAAAAAGAAAAAGAAAAATAATCCTACCGGAAACAATAGGGCCTTCGCCCTTTCAGGGCTTGGGCCCTAAATATAGCTGCGAGCAGCGATTGCGGGCCCAAGCCGGTGTCACCGCCACCCTGGTGCCTTTAGTTACACTAAAGGCACCGGGGTGGCGGTGTCACCGGCTTGGGCCCTCCATCGCTGCTCGCAGCTATATTTATATATATATATATATATATATATATATATATATATATATATATATAAATGTAATATATATATATAAATGTAATATATATATATATATATCGGACAAGTAATATTCTCTGTCTTGTCACTTTAAAAAATATATATATATATAAAATTCAGAGGCCGATTTTGCAAATAAATCCACATTCAAACCAAAATATCTGACTTCCTGTTGGTCAGAGCTAATGACTGTAAATTAGAAACTTGTCCGGCTCGATGAGACCAATATATGTACTGATTTTTGTAACTGTGGGTAAAAGTAACCCCCCCCATTTTGTCAAAAGCATTTTGAAAGTGACACAGTTCCTGTTGCCAGTTGGTGGCGCTATAACTTTGACTCACAATAGTTCTATCCATCTGACCGGCCTCTTACCACGAACACACTGCTGAAGTTTCATCAAGATCAGTTAATGTGTGCAGAAGTTATAACACTTCGTGTCTCTCTTTTCTCGCCATAAATTCATTTCCTTGCCACGGCCAAACCGTTCGAGATATCAAAAATCCGTCCGCAATTTAGCATCCTCAATGTCTTGACTTCATGCACACCGAGTTTGGTGGGGATGGGATGAATTTCCTAGGAGGGTTATTTCAAATTCCAGAGCAAGCGTTCTCCAAACAACCCATAATAGCCGACTTCCTGTTGGGCTGGTGTGAAACTTGACAGAGGGAAAGTTGTTCGGCCCGATGAGATCTATATGTGTACCGAGTTTCATATTAATTCATGCAAGCGTGTTTGATATATGGACAAAGTTTTCAGACCCCATTCAAGGGGGCGCTGTTGAGCCCCCCTGCCACGCCCGTTTCTGAAACTTTTCACATGTCTACTGGCTAATAAATGTGATGTATCTGTCGAGTTTCATCCAATTTCAAGCATGCTAAGAGTCTCAAACGCATCCGAAAAAATATTAAAGTTTGATGCGTTGCCACGGCAACAGTATCTAAGATATCAATAATCCTTTCACAGGTCTACATCTGCCGTGTGTCTACATTATACACATAAAGTTTGAAGCAAATCGGGTAAACATAAGAGGGTGACTTCAAAGAATTTTGAAAGTGACACACTTCCTGCTGCCAGTTGGTGGCGCTATAACTTTGACTCACAATAGTCACATCGATGTGATCGTCCTCTGAAAACGAACACACTGCTGAAGTTTTATCAAGATCAGTTAATGTATGCAGAAGTTATAACACATTTCCTGTTTCTCTTTTCTCGCCATAAATTCGTTTCCTCGCCACGGCCAAACCGTTCGAGATATCAAAAATCCGTCCGCAATTTAGCATCCTCAATGTCTTGTCTTCATGCACACCGAGTTTGGTGGGGATCGGATGAATTCTGTAGGAGGAGTACATTAAATTCCACAGCATGCGTTTTTCAAACAACCCTGAATAGCCGACTTCCTGTTGGGCTGGCGTATAACTTAAGAGTGCGAAAGTTGTTCGGCCCGATGAGATCTATATGTGTGCTGAGTTTCAAATTAATTTATACAAGCTAGTTTGATCTATGGACCAAGTTTTCGGACCCCATTCAAGGGGGCGCTGTTGAGCCCCCCTGCCACGCCCGGATACCAGCTTCAGCCCAGCCCTGATGGCCGCAGGTTCTGACCTATGTGTAAAGTTTCAAGAGTTTTCGAGCATGTTAAGGGCCCCAAAAGCCCCTGAAACCTTGAAAAACAATTCTAAAAGCAAACCTCTCCTAACAGACAAATCCCCCACACCCCACACACACACACAGAGACACAGAGGCAGAGAGAGAGAGAGAGAATTCTCCAAAAAATCACATTCAAACCAAAATATCTGACTTCCTGTTGGTCAGGGCTAATAAGTGTAAATTAGAAAGTTGTCCGGCTCGAGGAGAACAATATACATACCGATTTTTGTGACTTTACGTAAAACTAAGCCCCCATTTTTGACTAAAGGTGGCGCTACTGAGCCCCTCACCATGCCCGTTTCTGAAACTTTGCACATGTCTACTAGGTAATAAATGTAATGTGTCTGTCGAGTTTCATGCAATTTCAAGCATGCTAAGAGTCTCAAAAGCATCAAAAAAGAATATTAATGTTTGATGCGTGGCCATGGCAACAGTATTAAAGATATCAAAAATCCTTTCACAGGTCTACATCTGCCGTGTGTCTACATTATACACATAAAATTTGAAGCAAATCGGGTAAAAATAAGAGGGTGATTTCAAAGCATTTTTAAAGTGACACACTTCCTGCTGCCAGTTGGTGGCGCTATAATTTTGACTCACAATAGTCTCATCCATGTGATCGGCCTTTTACCACGAACACACTGCTGAAGTTTCATCAAGATCAGTTAATGTATGCAGAAGTTATAACACACTTCCTGTTTTCATTATTCGCCATAAATTTGTTTCCTCGCCATGGCCAAACCGTTCGAGATATCAAAAATCCGTCCGCAATTTAGCATCCTCAATGTCTTGACTTCATGCTGACCGAGTTTGGAGGAGATCGGATGAATTCTCTAGGAGGAGTACATCAAATTCCACAGCATGCGTTTCTACCAGAAAGACTCAGAGAATAAATACTGTGACAATTATCCATTTATTAACAACCAAGCAAGCAATAAGATTCTTTGGCGTAGGCCCCGTCCGTAGCTCGCAATCTGAGGGTCCGGACTCTGCATATCCTGCCTGAAGACCAAGGCAGGGGCGCAGCCGACCCCCTGTGAGGTATGGAAGGGACCATCCTGGTGGTGGTGGGGAGGATGGAGGGAAGGATTTGACTTGGAGGTGGTGGGGAGGATGGTGGCGAATTGGAGCGTCAGCATCTGCGAACTCAAACATGAGTAAGTACCGATCTTTTATACCACAAGTGTTGGAATGTGATTGGATAGATAAAAGGTCAAGTGACGCACCAATTAAGTCTTCCTGGCAGAACTTTATGCTAAAGCTTTCATTTCCAAACAACCCATAATAGCCGACTTCCTGTTGGGCTGGCATAAAACTTAGAGCACGAAAGTTGTTCGGCCCGATGAGATCTATATGTGTACCGAGTTTCATATTATTACATGCAAGCGTGTTTGATTTATGGACACGTGTTCGGATCCCGTTCCAGGGGGCGCTGTCGAGCCCCCCTGCCACGCCCGGGTACCAGCTTCAGCCCGGCCCTGATGGCCGCGGGTTCTGACCCGTGTGCAAAGTTTCAAGAGTTTTCGAGTATGTTAAGGGCCCCAAAAGTGCCTGGAACCTTGACAAAATAATAATAATAATAATAATAATAAATATAGCTGCGAGCAGCGATTACGGGCCCAAGCCGGTGGCACAGCAACCCCGATGCCTTTAGTTACCTAAAGGCAACGGGGTGGCGGTGCCGCCGGCTTGGGCCCTCCATCGCTGCTCGCAGCTATATTTATATATATATATATATATATATATATATATATATATATATATATATATATATATATATATATATATACAGTATATATATAACAAAAGATATATACATTATATATATATCAGACAAGTAATATTCTCTGTCTTGTCACTTCACAAAAAAATGGTACAAATTGTACTACTGACTATTTAAACAGAGCAGTGTAATTTTGATAAGTTAGGTTGACTATTTTATAATTATATTTTATTAGGGCTATAATGAACAGGCTGCGATGTCAAGATTGCAATGCTGGTGTGTGTGTGTGTGTGTGTGTGTGTGTGTGTGTCGTGGGCGTGATTGAACAGTGGAGACATAAAAATATACTTTATGGTGCTAACTTTAAAATTGAAATAAAATGCTCACGGCTGCACGGGAATTCATTCCTACTTCCATAGGAATTCATTGAAAAAGCTCGCTCTGCTCCCAACCATAATCAATGTCAGTGCGGACGAACATATTTTACTTTCGTTTTTAAGTTAGCGATTCAAAAGCCCCCAGCGGTGTCACACGTCGATTAACCGGTGGGAAATTTTTTATCACAGTCACATCCCTAATATATTTATATATAAATACAATAGGCCTACCTGAAAGAGAATTTTACTTGCCCGACCAGAGTATATCCTGATTAGAACGTCAATAACAAAAAAATAACTTGGGAATCACTAAAACGAGAGATTATTCTAATTTCATTGCATTCATTTTAAGTTGCAATCAGCAGTTAATAATAAATGTATTACTGATCAATGGTAACAAGGTTGCACTGCTGAGGCTCATGCAGCTTCTCCAGGAGAATTGTAAACAAATGAGCGCAGCACACAAAAAAGCAACCCAGTTAACAACATACTGACTATAAAAATTACAAATATGGAGTTTTTATATATTTTATAACATATGATAGAGTTAAGCAACCTCACTTGACGAGTAGGCAACTATTTCCTGAATACAATCACGATTGAAACTGTGACATTGATTTCATACAACAGGTTAATAAACAGTTACAATTAAGTCACTTACATTTTAGATGCAATATTGACTGTTTTTGTTCTGTTTCAGCAGCAAAAATAGTTAAACAAAGATCACAGCAGAACCATCGCGCATCTCACAGCAACTTGTTTTCTCATTACTGAATGATTCAGCATTTTGAACGAATCGGTTGACTCAAAGATTCAATGGTCAATCCATAAACATCTGTCTCAATCATGAATGACTCAGTCATTCGAACGAATCGTTTGAACGAATGAATCAATGACTCGCTCATTAAGATGGTCGCCTGGCGACACCTAATGGCGGTTTAGTGTTATGTTTAAAAGTATCATTCTTTCCAACGTGCACCATTATCAATGTCCGTGCGGACGTCCGTTTTTTTACTTTCACTTTTATATTAGCAATTTAAAAGCACCCGCTCGTGTCACACGTCGATTAACCGATGGGAAAATATCCTCACAGTCATATACCTAATAAATTTATATTTAAATACAATAGGCCTACCTAGTAAAATGTTTTATATACTATTTTGATATCCTTTTGGACACAAGAGGGCAGTATAGCCCTATGTTTGCTTTTTTGTTGAACCAAATAGCACTAAATAGCCTGTTTTTAACTTTTTCATACTCCTTGAATTGCAAAAACAGAATAAAATGGGTTTAGTTCTAATATTTGTATAATTTTATATAAAAATAAATGGTGTATAATTACATTTTTAGAAGTTATGAGATGTTTCCTGCTTCCTTTTTGACATTAATTTAATCCCTCGCCATAGCAAAACCGTTTGAGATATTCAATATCCGTTTACAATTTAGCATCATTAATATATTTTTATCATGTTGAAAAAGTTTGGTGGGAATAAAATAAACCTTTTAGGAGGAGTAACTAAAAACTCAGAGGCTGATTTTGCAAAAAAATCCACATTCAGACCAAAATATCTGACTTCCTGATGGTCGGAGCTAATAAATGTAAATTAGAAAGTTGTCCGGCTCGATGAGAGCAATATACAAACTATTTTTTTTTACTGTAGTTAAAACTAACCCCCCCACTTTTGTCAAAAGCAATTTGAAAGTGACACACTTCCTGCTGCCAGTTGGTGGCGCTATAACTTTGACTCACAATAGTTACATCCATCTGATCGGCCTCTTACCACGAACACACTGCTGAAGTTTCATCAAGATCAGTTAATGTATGCTGAAGTTATAACACACTTCCTGTTTCATTTTTTCACCATAAATTCGTTTCCTCGCCACGGCCAAACCGTTCGAGATATTCAAAATCCGTCGGCAATTTAGCATCCTCAATGTCTTGACTTCATGCTGACCGAGTTTGGAGGCGAATGGATGAATTCCCTAGGAGGAGTACATTAAATTCCACAGCATGTGTTTCCAAACAATGCTAAATAGCCGACTTCCTGTTGGGCTAGCGTAAAACTTAGAGCACGAAAGTAGTTTGGCCCGAGGAGATCTATGTGTGTACCGAGTTTCATATTATTACATGCAAGTGTGTTTGATTTATGGACACGTGTTCGGATCCCGTTCCAGGGGGCGCTGTCGAGCCCCCCTGCCACGCCCGGGTACCAGCTTCAGCCCGGCCTTGATGGCCGTTGGTTCTGACCTGTGTGCAAAGTTTCAAGAGTTTTCGAGCACGTTAAGGGCCCCAAAAGCCCCTGAAACCTTGAAAAACAAAAAAGCAAATCTCACCCAACAGACAAATCCCTCCCACCCCTCACACACACACAGACAGAGAGAGAGAGAGAGAAAATTCTCCAAAAAATCACATTCAAACCAAAATATCTGACTTCCTGTTGGTCGGAGCTAATAACTCTAAATTAGAAAGTTGTCCGGCTCGATGAGAACAATATACATACCGATTTTTGTGATTCTAGGAAAAACTAAGCCCCCATTTTTGACTAAAGGTGGCGCTACTGAGCCCCTCACCACGCCCGTTTCTGAAACTTCTCACATGTCTACTGGCTAATAAGTGTGATGTGTCTGTCGAGTTTCATCCAATTTCAAGCATGCTAAGAGTCTCAAAAGCATTATTTTTTTTTTTTTAAGTTTGAAGCGTTGCCACGGCAACAGTATCTAAGATATCAATAATCCTTTCACAGGTCTACATCTGCCGTGTGTCTACATTGTACACATAAAGTTTGAAGCAAATCAGGTAAAAATAAGAGGGTGATTTCAAATCATTTTGAAAGTGACACATTCCTGCTGCCAGTTGGTGGCGCTATAACTTTTACTCACAATAGTTACATCCATGTGATCGGCCTCTTACAACGAACACACTGCGGAAGTTTAATCAAGATCAGTTAATGTATGCAGAAGTTATAACACACTTCCTGTTTCCATTATTCGCCATAAATTCGTTTCCTCGCCACGGGCAAACCGTTCGAGATATCAAAAATCCCCTGGCAATTTTTCATCCTCAATGTCTTGACTTCATGCACACCGAGTTTGGAGGCGATTGGATGAATTCCCTAGGAGAAGTGTTTCAAATTCCTGAGCATGCGTTTCCAAACAACTCATAATAGCCGACTTCCTGTTGGGCTGGCGTAAAACTTAGAGCACGAAAGTTGTTCGGCCCGATAAGATCTATATGTGTACCGAGTTTCATATTATTACATGCAAGCGTGTTTGATTTATGGACCAAGTTTTCGGACCCCGTTCCAGGGGGCGCTGTCGAGCCTCCCTGCCACGCCCAGGTACCAGCTTCATTTATATATATATAAATATAAATATAGCTGCGAGCAGCGATTACGGGCCCAAGCCGGTGGCACCGCAACCCCGGTGCCTTTAGTTACCTAAAGGCACCGGGGTGGCGGTACCGCCGGCTTTGGCCCTCCATCGCTGCTCGCAGCTATATTTATATTTATATATATATATATACATACACACACATACATACATATATATATATATATATATATATATATATATATATATATATATATATATATATATTACTGTTCAAAAGTTTGGGGTCAGTAAGATTTTTAATGTTTTTAGGAGAAGTCTCTTCTGCTCACCAAGGCTGCATTTATTTGATTAAAAATACAAACAAAAACTGTAATATTGTGAAATATTATTCCAATTTAAAACAGCTGTTTTCAATTTTAAAATATTTTACATAGTAATTAATTTCTGTGATCAAAGTTGAGTTTTCAGCATCATTACTCCAGTCTTTCAGTGTCACATGATCCTTCAGAAATCATTCTAATATGATGATTGATGCTCAATAAATATTCATTATTATTTTCAATGTTGAAAACAGTTGTGTACAGATTTTTTTTTTCAAAATGCTTTGATGAATGTAAAGTTCAAAAGAACAGCATTTATTTCAAATATAATTTTTTTAACATTATAAATGTCTTTACTGTAACTGTTGATCAGTTTAACTCATCCTTCATAAATAAAAGTATTGATTTATTTTATTTCTTGCCCCCAAAAATAAAATTTTAATTATTACTAACCCC
Organism: Abramis brama; assembly: GCF_963993115.1. NCBI lineage: Eukaryota > Metazoa > Chordata > Actinopteri > Cypriniformes > Leuciscidae > Abramis > Abramis brama. Next base: position 65,145 of record NW_028155911.1, on the reverse strand, counting down.
AAACTTTTGAGCGGTAGTGTTATGTTACAAAAGCTTTAGATTTCAGATAAATGCTGTTCTTTTGAACTTTCTATTCATCAAAGACTGTACACAACTGTTTTCGACATTTAAAATAATAATGAATGTTTCTTGAGCATCAATCATCATATTAGAATAATTTCTGAAGGATCATGTGACAGTGACTCCGCTTTGATCACAGGAATAAATAACAGTTTAAAATATATTAAAATAGAAAGCAGCTGTTTTAAATTGGAATAATATTTTACAATATTACTGTTTTTGTTTGTATTTTTAATCAAATAAATGCAGCCTTGGTGAGCAGAAGAAACTTCTCTGTTATGTGCGCGCCACAGACTGCACGCACGTCCGCTTAGAGTTCCGCCTTTTGCGTTCCGTCAATATTACGTTATTAGAAAAATATTTTTTTAGAGAATCGATTTTTTGACATTTGTGAATCGATTCAGAATCGTCCGCATCGCGATGCATCTAAGAATCAATTTTTTCTCCCACCCCTAGATTTCATACAACAGGTTAATAAACAGTTACAATTAAGTCACTTACATTTTAGATGCAGTATTGACTGTTTTTGTTCTGTTTCAGCAGCGAAAATAGTTAAAGATCACAGCAGAACCATCACACATCACGTGTTTTCTCATAACTGAACGATTCAGCATTTTTAAGGAATCGGTTGACTCAAAGTTTGAATGATCAATCCATAAACATCTGTCTTAATCATGATCGACTCATTCGAACGAATCGTTTGAACGAATGAATCAATGACTCGCTTATTAAGATGGATGCCTGGCGACACCTAATGGCGGTTTAGTGTTGTTTAAAAGCATCATTCTTTCCAACGTGTGTGTGATTTGTGTGTGCAACATTATCAATGTCAGTGTGGAAGTCTGTATTTTTCTTTCACTTTTATATTAGCAATTTAAAAGCACCCGCTTGTGTCACACGTCCAAATAACCGGTGGGACAATATCCTCAGACACATACCTAATAAATGTATCTTTAAATAGAATATTGGCCTACCTGGTAAAAAGTTTTATATACTATTTTGATGTCCTTTTGGACACAAGAGTGCAGTATAGCCCTATGTATGGCTTGTTTTGTTTTTTTTACTTTACTGTTTTTAATTTTAGAATAAAATTAGAATAAAATTCTTTTTAAAAACAGGATAAAATGGGTTTAGTTGTGATATTTGTATACTTTTATATAGAAATAAATGGTATATAATTACATTTTTAGAAGATTTTAGGCTTTTAGTGTTTCCTTTTTGGACATTATTTTAATCCCTCGCCATAGCAAAACCGTTTGAAATATTTATTATCCGTTCACAATTTAGCATATTTAATGTATTTTCATCACGTTGAAAAAGTCTGGTGGGAATACAATAAATAGTTGTAAAAAGTTGTAAAAATTCAGAGGCTGATTTTGCAAAAAAAATCCACATTCAGACCAAAATATCTGACTTCCTGATGGCTGGAGCTAATGAATGTAAATTAGAAAGTTGTCCGGCTTGATGAGCACAATATACAAACAATTTTTTTTTTTACTGTACTTAAAACTAACCCCCCACTTTTGTCAAAAGCATGTTGAAAGTGACATACTTCCTGCTGCCAGTTGGTGGCGCTATAACTTTGACTCACAATAGTTACATCCATCTGATCGGCCTCTTACCACGAACACACTGCTGAAGTTTCATCAAGATCAGTTAATGTATGCAGAAGTTATTCCACTTCGTGTTTCTCTTTACTCGTCATAAATTCGATTCCTCGCCACGGCCAAACCATTCGAGATATCAAAAATCCGTCCGCAATTTAGCATCCTCAAAGTCTTGACTACATGCACACCGAGTTTGGAGGGGACACGGTGAATTTTCTAGGAGGAGTATTTCACATTCCACAGCAAGCGTTTTCCAAACAACCCATAATAGCCGACTTCCTGTTGGGCTGGCGTAAAACTTGACCGGGGGAAAGTTGTTCGGCACGATGAGATCTATATGTGTACCGAGTTTCATATTAATTCATGCAAGCGTGTTTGATATATGGACCAAGTTTTAGAACCCCGTTCAAGGGGGCGCTGTTGAGCCCCCCAGCCACGCCCGGGTACCAGCTTCTGCCCGTCCCTGATGGCAGGGGGTTCTGACTTGTGTGCAAAGTTTCAAGAGTTTTTGAGCACGTTAAGGACCCCAAAAGCCCCTGAAACCTTGATTAACAATATAAAAGCAATAGTCAAATCCCCCCCTCCCCTCACACACACAGAGACACAGAGAGAGGGAGAGAAAATTCTTCAGAAAATCCACATTCAAACCAAAATATCTCTCTTCCTGTTGGTCGGAGATAGTTAATGTCAATTAGAAAGTTGTCCGTCTTGATGAGAACAATACACATACCAAGTTTTGTTGCTGTTGATAAAACTAACCCCCCCACTTATGACTAAAGGTGGCGCTACTGAGCCATTCCACCACGCCCGTTTCTGAAACTTTGGACATGTCTACGGGCTAATAAATGTGATGTGTCTGTCGAGTTTCATCCAATTTCAAGTATGTTAAGAGTCTCAAAAGCATCAAAAAAGAATATTAAAGTTTGAAGCGTTGCCATGGCAACAGTATTAAAGATATCAAAAATCCTTTCACAGGTCTACATCTGCCGTGTGTTTACATTATACACATAAAGTTTGAAGCAAATCGGGTAAAAATAAGAGGGTGATTTCAAAGCATTTTGAAAGGGACACACTTCCTGCTGCCAGTTGGTGGCGCTATAACTTTTACTCACAATAGTCACATCCATGTGATCGGCCTCTTACAACGAACACACTGCTGAAGTTTCATCAAGATTAGTTAATGTATGCAGAAGTTATAACACACTTCCTGTTTAATTTTTTCGCCATAAATTTGTTTCCTCGCCAAGGCCAAACCGTTCGATATATCAAAAATCCGTCCGCAATTTAGCATCCTCATTGCCTTGACTTCATGCACACCGAGTTTGGAGGCGAATCGATGAATTCCCTAGGAGGAGTACATCAAATTCCACAGCATGCGTTTCCAAACAACCCTAAATAGCTGACTTCCTGTTTGGCTGGCGTAAAAAGTAAAAGTGCGAAAGTTGTTCGGCCCGATGAGATCTATATATGTACCGAGTTTCATATTATTACATGCAAGCGTGTCTGATTTATGGACCAAGTTTTCGGACCCCGTTCAAGGGGGCGCTGTTGTGCCCCCCTGCCACGCCCGGGTACCAGCTTCAGCCCGGCCCTGATGGCCGCGGGTTCTGACCTGTGTGCAAAGTTTCAAGAGTTTTCGAGCATGATAAGAGCCCCAAAAGTGCCCGAAAGGTTGACAGAAAAATAATAAATAAATATAGCTGCGAGCAGCGATTACGGGCCCAAGCCGGTGGCACCGCAACCCCAGTGCCTTTAGTTACTTAAAGGCACCGGGGTGGCGGTGCCGCCGGCTTTGGCCCTTCATCGCTGCTCGCAGCTATATTTGTATATATATACACAGTATATATAAAAGACAGAAAATATTACTTTACTTACCTTATTCTGATTTTATGATACACTCAAAATATTCCACAACAAATCCTTTAAATTTAATGTAAAAATAAAAACGAAGGTCAGCAGTGTTGGGCTCATGTAATCCTCTCATTAGAATCAAAATGTTTCAACATTTGCGATGTATTTGGATGCTAAACTATTCTTTATTATAGGATTTGTACTTTACTCGTGTTCCTTAGGAGGAGTAGGTAAAAACTCAGAGTCTGAAATATCCAAAAAATCCACATTCAGACCTAAATATCTGACTTCCTGTTGGTCGGAGCTAATGACTGTAAATTAGAAAGTTGTCCGGCTTGATGAGAACAATATAGGTACTGATTTTTGTAACTGTGGGTAAAAGTAACCCCCCCACTTTTGTCAAAAACATTTTGAAAGTGACACACTTCCTGCTGCCAGTTGGTGGCGCTATAACTTTGACTCACAATAGTTACATCCATCTGATCAGCCTCTTACCACGAACACACTGCTGAAGTTTCATCAAGATCAGTTAATGTGTGCAGAAGTTATACCACTTCGTGTTTCTCTTTTCTCGCCATAAATTCGTGTCCTCGCCACGGCCAAACCGTTCGAGATATCAAAAATCCGTCCGCAATTTAGCATCCTCAATATCTTGACTTCATGCTGACCGAGTTTGGAGGTGATTGGATGAATTCTGTAGGAGGAGTACATCAAATTCCACAGCATGCGTTTTTCAAACAACCCATAATAGCCGACTTCCTGTTGGGCGGAGCTAATAACTTAGAGTGCGGAAGTTGTTCGGCCTGATGAGATCTATATGTGTACCGAGTTTCATATTAATTCATGCAAGCGTGTTTGATATATGGAACAAGTTTTCAGACCCCGTTCAAGGGGGCGCTGTCGAGCCCCCCTGCCACGCCCAGGTACCAGCTTCAGCCCGGCCCTGATGGCCGCAGGTTCTGACCTGTGTGCAAAGTTTCAAGAGTTTTCGAGCACGTTAAGGGCCCCAAAAGACCCTGAAACCTTGAAAAACAATTATAAAAGCAACTTTCTCCTAACAGACAAATCCCCCACACCCCACACACAGAGAGACACAGATACAGAGAGAAAGAGAGAGAGAATTCTCCAAAAAATCACATTCAAACCAAAATATCTGACTTCCTGTTGGTCGGAGCTAATAACTCTAAATTAGAAAGTTGTCCGGCTCGATGAGAACAATATACATACCGGTTTTTGTGATTCTAGGAAAAACTAAGCCCCCATTTTTGACTAAAGGTGGCGCTACTGAGCCCCTCACCACGCCCGTTTCTGAAACTTTGCACATGTCTACTGTCTAATAAATGTGATGTGTCTGTCGAGATTCATCCAATTTCAAGCATGCTAAGAGTCTCAAAAGCATCAAAAAAGAATATTAAAGTTTGATGCGTTGCCATGGCAACAGTATTAAAGATATCAATAATCCTTTCACAGGTCTACATCTGCCGTGTGTTTACATTATACACATAAAGTTTGAAGCAAATCGGGTAAAAATAAGAGGGTGATTTCAAAGAATTTTTAAAGTAACACACTTCCTGCTGCCAGTTGGTGGCGCTATAACTTTGACTCACAATAGTCACATCAATGTGATCGGCCTCTGACAACGAACACACTGCTGAAATTTCATCAAGATCAGTCAATTTATGCAGAAGTTATAACACATTTCCTGTTTCTCTTTTCTCGCCATAAATTCGTTTCCTCGCCACGGCCAAACCGTTCGAGATATCAAAAATCCGTCCGCAATTTAGCATCCTCAATGTTTTGACTTCATGCACACCGAGTTTCGAGGGGATTGGATGAATTCTCTAGGAGGAGTATTTCAAATTCCAGAGCGTACGTTTTTCAAACAACCCATAATAGCTGACTTCCTGTTGGGCGGAGCTAATAACATAGAGTGCGGAAGTTGTTCGGCCTGATGAGATCTATATGTGTACCGAGTTTCATACTAATACGTTCTTGTATGTGTCCAAGATTTCAGATTGCATTCTAGGTGGCGATGTTGAGCACCCCTGCCACGCCCGGGTACCAGCTTCAGCTCGGCCCTAATGGCCGCGGGTTCTGACCTGTGTGCAAAGTTTCATGAGTTTTCGAGCATGTTAAAGGCCCCAAAAGCCCCCGAACCCTTGAACAACAATAATAATAATAAATATAGCTGCGAGCAGCGATTACGGGCCCAAGCCGGTGGCACCGCGACCCTGTTGCCTTTAGTTACCTAAAGGCACCGGGGTGGCGGTGCCACCGGCTTTGGCCCTTCATCGCTGCTCGCAGCTATATTTTTATATATATATATATATATATATATATATATATAAAAGACAGAAACCTTATTACCTTATTCTGATTTTATGATACACTCAAAATATTCCACAACAAATCTTTTAAATTTAATGTAAAAATAAAAACGAAAGTAAGCACTGTTGGGCTCACGTAACCCTCTCATTAGAATCAAAATGTTTCAGCATTTGCGATGTATTTGGATGCTAAACTATTCTTTATTATAGGCTTTGTTCTTCACTAGTGTTCCAATATCGACGGAAAAAATCATCCTCTTCACACGCGCAAAAATGTGCTTGAAACATCACAGTGGTGCGGTGCTTACTGTGAATGTACGAATTGTACTACTGACTATTTAGAGCAGTGTAATTTTTATATGTTAGGTTAACTATTTTATTATTATATTTTATTAAGGCTATAATGAACAGGCTGCGATGTCAAGATTGCAATGCTGGAATGTGTGTTTGTGTGTGTGTGTGTGTGTGTGTGTGTGTGTGTGTGTGTATATGTGTGTTCATGTTTTTCTATCCTGGTGGGGACTTCAACCTGAATGCACATAGACTCATGGGGACTCATGTCACAGTGGGGACCTAAATAGAGGTCCCCATGGATAAACAAGCTTATAAATCATACAGAATGAGTTTTTTTGGAAATGTAAAAATGCAGAAAGTTTTCTGGGATAGGTAGGTTTAGGGGTAGGGTTAGTGTGAGGAGATAGAATATGCAGTTTGTACAGTATAAAACCATTAAGTCTATGGAGAGTCCCCACAAAGATAGTAAACCGTGTGTGTGTGGCGTGGGCGCGATTGAACAGTGGACACATAAAAAACATACTCCGTCATTATACAGGACGACATTCAAACTGCAAAGTGTTAACTTATATTTGTGTACAGTCGCAATAAAACACAACATTGTGCTTTTGTAAAATAATTTCAAGCAATCCACCCCCCGAAAGGCGCTCATTTTAAAATTAAATTAAAATGCTCATGGCTGCAAGGGCATTCATAACGGTGCGCATCCACGGCGAGGAACGAGCAGAACAGAGTGAACGTTTTTCAGTTAATTCCTACTTCCATAGGAATTCATTTGAAAAGCTCGCTCAACCACTATCAATGTCAGTGCGGACGAGCATATTTTACTTTCGTTTTTAAGTTGGCGATTCAAAAGCCCCCAGCGGTGTCACACGTCGATTAACCGGTGGTAAAATATTCTCAACGTCACAAACCTAGTATATTTTTATGTAGATACAATAGGCCTACCTGATTTTGAACACAAGAGGACAGTATAGCCCTATGTATGACTTGACTTTTATGGGACTAAATAGTACAATTACTATTTTTAAACTTATAAATAATTATTAAATTGAAAAAAAAAAAGAATAAAATGGGTTTAGTTGTGATATTTGTATACTTTTATATAGAAATAAATGTTTTTAATTACATTTTTAGAAGATGAGGCTTTTAGTTTCCTTTTTGTACATTACTTTAGTCCCTCACTATAGCAAAACGTTTGAGATGTTTAATATCCGTTCACAATTTAGCATCTTTAATGTATTTTCATCGTGTTGAAAAAGTTTGGTGTGAAAAAAATAAACCAGTTAGGAGTAGCTAAAAACTCAGAGTCTGAAATATCCAAAAAATCCACATTCAAACCAAAATATCTGACTTCCTTTTGCTCTGAGCTAATAACTGTAAATTAGAAAGTTGTCCGGCTCGGTGAGACCAATATATATTCTGATTTCTGTAACTGTTGGTAAAACTAACCCCCCCACTTTTTTCAAAAGCATGTTGAAAGTGACACACTTCCTGCTGCCAGTTGGTGGCGCTATAACTTTGGCTCACAATAGTTACATCCATCTGATCGGCCTCTTACCACGAACACACTGGTGAAGTTTCATGAAGATCAGTTAATGTATGCAGAAGTTATACCACTTCGTGTTTCTCTTTTCTCGCCATCATTTCGTTTCCTAGCCACGGCCAAACCGTTCGAGATATCAAAAATCCGTCCGCAATTTAGAATCCTCAATGTCTTGACTTCATGCACACCGAGTTTGGTGGGGATTGGATGAATTCTCTAGGAGGAGTACTTCGCATTCCACAGCAAGCGTTTTCCAAACAACCCATAATAGCCGACTTCCTGTTGGGCTGGCGTAAAACTTGACCGGGGGAAAGTTGTTCGGCCCGATGAGATCTATATGTGTACCGAGTTTCATATTAATTCATGCAAGCGTGTTTGATCTATGGACCAAGTTTTGGGACCCCTTTCAAGGGGGCGCTGTTGAGCCCCCCTGGGGTTCTGACTTGTGTGCAAAGTTTCAAGAGTTTTTGAGCATGTTAAGGACCCCAAAAGCCCCTGAAACCTTGATTAACAATATAAAAGCAATAGTCAAATCCCCCCTCCCCTCACACACACAGAGACACAGAGAGAGGGAGAGAAAATTCTTCAGAAAATCCACATTCAAACCAAAATATCTCTCTCCCTGTTGGTCGGAGATAGATCATGTAAATTAGAAAGTTGTCCGTCTTGATGAGAACAATACACATACCAAGTTTTGTTGCTGTTGATAAAACTAACCCCCCCCACTTATGACTAAAGGTGGCGCTACTGAGCCCCTCACCACGCCCGTTTCTGAAACTTTGCACATGTCTACGGGCTAATAAATGTGATGTGTCTGTCGAGTTTCATGCAATTTCAAGTATGTTAAGAGTCTCAAAAGCATAAAAAAAGAATATTAAAGTTTGATGCGTTGCCACGGCAACAGTATCTAAGATATCAATAATCCTTTCACAGGATTACATCTGCCGCGTGTCTACATTGTACACATAAAGTTTGAAGCAAATCTGGTAAAAATAAGACAGTGATTTCAAAGCATTTTAATAGTGATGTACTTCCTGCTGCCTGTTGGTGGCGCTATAACTTTGACTCACAATAGTCACATCTGTGCGATCGGCCTCTTACAATGAACACACTGCTGAAGTTTCATCAAGATCAGTTAATGTATGCAGAAGTTATAACACACTTCCTGTTTCATTTTTTCGCCATAAATTCGTTTCCTCGCCACGGCCAAACCGTTCGAGATATCAAAAATCCGTCCGCAATTTAGCATCCTCAATGTCTTGACTTCATGCTGACCGGGTTTGGAGGAGATTGGATGAATTCTCTAGGAGGAGTACATTAAATTCCACAGCATGCGTTTCCAAACAACCCTAAATAGCCGACTTCCTGTTGGGCGGAGCTAATAACTTAGAGCGCGGAAGTTGTTCGGCCCGATGAGATCTATATGTGTACCGAGTTTCATATTATTACATGCAAGCGTGTTTGATTTATGGACACGTGTTCGGATCCCGTTCCAGAGGGCGCTGTCGAGCCCCCCTGCCACGCCCGGGTACCAGCCTCAGCCCGGCCCTGATGGCCGCGGGTTCTGACCTGTGTGCAAAGTTTCAAGAGTTTTCGAGCATGTTAAGGGCCCCAAAAGTGCCCGAAAGGTTGACAAAATAATAATAATAATAATAATAATAATAATAATAATCCTACCGAAAACAATAGGGCCTTCGCCCTTTCAGGGCTTGGGCCCTAAATATATATATATATAAATATAGCTGCGAGCAGCGATTACGGGCCCAAGCCGGTGGCACCGCCACCCCGGTGCCTTTAGTTACCTAAAGACACCGGGGTGGCGGTGCCGCCGGCTTTGGCCCTTCATCGCTGCTCGCAGCTATATTTATATATATATATATATATATATATATATATATAAATATATATATATAAATGTAACAAAAATATATATATATCTGTTCACAATTTAGCATCTTTAATGTATTTTCATCATGTTGAAAAAGTTTGATGGGAATAAAATAAACCACTTAAGAGGAGTGGGTAAAAAATCAGAGACTTATTTTGCAAAGAAATCCACATTCAAACCAAAATGTCTGACTTCCTGTAGGTCGGAGCTAATGACTGTAAATTAGAAAATTGTCCGGCTCGATGAGACCAATATACGTTCTGATTTTTGTGACTGTACATAAAATTAACCCCCCCACTTTTGTCAAAAGCATTTAGAAAGTGACACAATTCCTGCTGCCAGTTGGTGGCGCTATAACTTTGACTCACAATAGTTACATCCATCTGATCGGCCTCTTACCACGAACACACTGCTGAAGTTTCATCAAGATCAGTTAATGTATGCAGAAGTTATAACACTTCATTTTTCTCTTTCCTCGCCATAAATTCGTTTCCTCGCCACGGCCAAACCCTTCGAGATATCAAAAATCCGTCCGCAATTTAGCATCCTCAATGTCTTTACTTCATGCTGACCGAGTTTGGTGGCAATTGAAATAATTTCCTAGGAGGGTTATTTCAAATTCCAGAGCAAGCGTTCTCCAAACAACCCATAATAGCCGACTTCCTGTTGGTCTGGCGCATAACTTAAGAGTGCGAAAGTTGTTAGACCCGATGAGATCTATATGTGTGCTGAGTTTCATATTAATTCATGCAAGCTAGTTTGATCTATGGACCAAGTTTTCAGACCCCATTCAAGGGGGCGCTGTTGAGCCCCCCTGCCACGCCCGGGTACCAGCTTCAGCCCGGCCCTGATGGCCGCAGGTTCTGACCTGTGTGCAAAGTTTCAAGAGTTTTCGAGCATGTTAAGGGCCCCAAAAGCCCCTGAAACCTTGAAAAACAATTATAAAAGTAAATCTCTCCTAACAGACAAATCCCCCCACCCCACACATACACACAGAGACACAGATGCAGAGAGAGAGAGAGAGAGAATTCTCCAAAAAATCACATTCAAACCAAAATATCTCACTTCCTGTTGGTCACAGCTTATGACTATAAATTAGAAAGTTGTCCGGCTTGATGAGAACAATATACATAATGATTTTTGTGACTCTACTTAAAACTAAGCCCCCATTTTTGACTAAAGGTGGCGCTACTGAGCCCCTCACCACGCCCGTTTCTGAAACTTTGCACATGTCTACTGGCTAATAAATGTGATGTGTCTGTCGAGTTTCATCCAATTTCAAGCATGCTAAGAGTCTCAAAAGCATCCGAAAAGAATATTAAAGTTTGATGCGTTGCCACGGCAACAGTATCTAAGATATCAATAAACCTTTCACAGGTCTACATCTGCCGTGTGTTTACATTATACACATAAAGTTTGAAGCAAATCGGCTAAAAATAAGAGGGTGATTTCAAAGCATTTTGAAAGTAACACACTTCTTGCTGCCAGTTGGTGGCGCTATAACTTTGACTCACAATAGTCACATCCATGTGATCGGCCTCTTACAACGAACACACTGCTGAAGTTTCATCAAGATCAGATAATGTATGCTGAAGTTATAATACACTTCCTGTGTCCCTTATTCGCCATAAATTCGTTTCCTTGCCACGGCCAAACCGTTCGAGATATCAAAAATCCGTCCGCAATTTAGCATCCTCAATGTCTTGACTTCATGCCGACCGAGTTTGGAGGCAAATGGATGAATTTCCTAGGAGGAGTACATCAAATTCCACAGCATGCGTTTCCAAACAACCCATAATAGCCGACTTCCTGTTGGGCTGGCGTAAAACTTAGAGCACGAAAGTTGTTCGGCCCGATGAGATCAATATGTGTACCGAGTTTCATATTATTACATGCAAGCGTGTCTGATTTATGGACAAGTGTTCGGATCCCGTTCCAGGGGGCGCTGTCGAGGCCCCCTGCCACGCCCGGGTACCAGCTTTAGCCCGGCCCTGATGGCCGCGGGTTCTGACCCGTGTGCAAAGTTTCAAGAGTTTTCGAGCATGTTAAGGGCCCCAAAAGTGCCCGAAAGGTTGACAGAAAAATAATAAATAATAATAATAATAAAATATAGCTGCGAGCAGCGATTACGGGCCCAAGCCGGTGGCACCACAACCCCGATGCCTTTAGTTACCTAAAGGCACCGGGGTGGCGGTGCCGCCGACTTGGGCCCTCCATCGCTGCTCGCAGCTATATTATATATATATATATATATATATATATATATATATATATACAGTATATAACAAAAGATATACATTATATATATATCAGACAAGTAATATTCTCTGTCTTGTCACTTCACAAAAAAATGGTACAAATTGTACTACTGACTATTTAAACAGAGCAGCGTAATTTTGATAAGTTAGGTTGACTATTTTATAATTATATTTTATTAGGGCTATAATGAACAGGCTGCGATGTCAAGATTGCAATGCTGGTGTGTGTGTGTGTGTGTGTGTGTGTGTGTGTGTGTGTGTGTGTGTGTGTGTCGTGGGCGTGATTGAACAGTGGAGACATAAAAATATACTTTATGGTGCTAACTTTAAAATTGAAATAAAATGCTCACGGCTGCACGGGAATTCATTCCTACTTCCATAGGAATTCATTGAAAAAGCTCGCTCTGCTCCCAACCATAATCAATGTCAGTGCGGACGAACATATTTTACTTTCGTTTTTAAGTTAGCGATTCAAAAGCCCCCAGCGGTGTCACACGTCGATTAACCGGTGGGAATTTTTTTATCACAGTCACATCCCTAATATATTTATATATAAATACAATAGGCCTACCTGAAAGAGAATTTTACTTGCCCGACCAGAGTATATCCTGATTAGAACGTCAATAACAAAAAAATAACTTGGGAATCACTAAAACGAGAGATTATTCTAATTTCATTGCATTCATTTTAAGTTGCAATCAGCAGTTAATAATAAATGTATTACTGATCAATGGTAACAAGGTTGCACTGCTGAGGCTCATGCAGCTTCTCCAGGAGAATTGTAAACAAATGAGCGCAGCACACAAAAAAGCAACCCAGTTAACAACATACTGACTATAAAAATTACAAATATGGAGTTTTTATATATTTTATAACATATGATAGAGTTAAGCAACCTCACTTGACGAGTAGGCAACTATTTCCTGAATACAATCACGATTGAAACTGTGACATTGATTTCATACAACAGGTTAATAAACAGTTACAATTAAGTCACTTACATTTTAGATGCAATATTGACTGTTTTTGTTCTGTTTCAGCAGCAAAAATAGTTAAACAAAGATCACAGCAGAACCATCGCGCATCTCACAGCAACTTGTTTTCTCATTAATGAATGATTCAGCATTTTGAACGAATCGGTTGACTCAAAGATTCAATGGTCAATCCATAAACATCTGTCTCAATCATGAATGACTCAGTCATTCGAACGAATCGTTTGAATGAATGAATCAATGACTCGCTCATTAAGATGGTCGCCTGGCGACACCTAATGGCGGTTTAGTGTTATGTTTAAAAGTATCATTCTTTCCAACGTGCACCATTATCAATGTCCGTGCGGACGTCCGTTTTTTTACTTTCACTTTTATATTAGCGATTTAAAAGCACCCGCTCGTGTCACACGTCGATTAACCGATGGGAAAATATCCTCACAGTCATATACCTAATAAATTTATATTTAAATACAATAGGCCTACCTAGTAAAACGTTTTATATACTATTTTGATATCCTTTTGGACACAAGAGGGCAGTATAGCCCTATGTTTGCTTTTTTGTTGAACCAAATAGCACTAAATAGCCTGTTTTTAACTTTTTCATACTCCTTGAATTGCAAAAACAGAATAAAATGGGTTTAGTTCTAATATTTGTATAATTTTATATAAAAATAAATGGTGTATAATTACATATTTAGAAGTTATGAGATGTTTCCTGCTTCCTTTTTGACATTAATTTAATCCCTCGCCATAGCAAAACCGTTTGAGATATTCAATATCCGTTTACAATTTAGCATCATTCATATATTTTTATCATGTTGAAAAAGTTTGGTGGGAATAAAATAAACCTTTTAGGAGGAGTAACTAAAAACTCAGAGGCTGATTTTGCAAAAAAATCCACATTCAGACCAAAATATCTGACTTCCTGATGGTCGGAGCTAATAAATGTAAATTAGAAAGTTGTCCGGCTCGATGAGAGCAATATACAAACTATTTTTTTTTACTGTAGTTAAAACTAACCCCCCCACTTTTGTCAAAAGCATTTTGAAAGTGACACACTTCCTGCTGCCAGTTGGTGGCGCTATAACTTTGACTCACAATAGTTACATCCATCTGACCGGCCTCTTACCACGAACACACTGCTGAAGTTTCATCAAGATCAGTTAATGTATGCAGAAGTTATAACACACTTCCTGTTTCATTTTTTCACCATAAATTCGTTTCCTCGCCACGGCCAAACCGTTCGAGATATTCAAAATCCGTCCGCAATTTAGCATCCTCAATGTCTTGACTTCATGCTGACCGAGTTTGGAGGCGAATGGATGAATTCCCTAGGAGGAGTACATTAAATTCCACAGCATGTGTTTCCAAACAACGCTAAATAGCCGACTTCCTGTTGGGCTAGCGTAAAACTTAGAGCACGAAAGTAGTTTGGCCCGAGGAGATCTATGTGTGTACCGAGTTTCATATTATTACATGCAAGTGTGTTTGATTTATGGACACGTGTTCGGATCCCGTTCCAGGGGGCGCTGTCGAGCCCCCCTGCCACGCCCGGGTACCAGCTTCAGCCCGGCCTTGATGGCCGTTGGTTCTGACCTGTGTGCAAAGTTTCAAGAGTTTTCGAGCACGTTAAGGGCCCCAAAAGCCCCTGAAACCTTGAAAAACAAAAAAGCAAATCTCACCCAACAGACAAATCCCTCCCACCCCTCACACACACACAGACAGAGAGAGAGAGAGAGAAAATTCTCCAAAAAATCACATTCAAACCAAAATATCTGACTTCCTGTTGGTCGGAGCTAATAACTCTAAATTAGAAAGTTGTCCGGCTCGATGAGAACAATATACATACCGATTTTTGTGATTCTAGGAAAAACTAAGCCCCCATTTTTGACTAAAGGTGGCGCTACTGAGCCCCTCACCACGCCCGTTTCTGAAACTTCTCACATGTCTACTGGCTAATAAGTGTGATGTGTCTGTCGAGTTTCATCCAATTTCAAGCATGCTAAGAGTCTCAAAAGCATTTTTTTTTTTTTTTAAAGTTTGAAGCGTTGCCACGGCAACAGTATCTAAGATATCAATAATCCTTTCACAGGTCTACATCTGCCGTGTGTCTACATTGTACACATAAAGTTTGAAGCAAATCAGGTAAAAATAAGAGGGTGATTTCAAAGCATTTTGAAAGTGACACATTCCTGCTGCCAGTTGGTGGCGCTATAACTTTTACTCACAATAGTTACATCCATGTGATCGGCCTCTTACAACGAACACACTGCGGAAGTTTAATCAAGATCAGTTAATGTATGCAGAAGTTATAACACACTTCCTGTTTCCATTATTCGCCATAAATTCGTTTCCTCGCCACGGGCAAACCGTTCGAGATATCAAAAATCCCCTGGCAATTTTTCATCCTCAATGTCTTGACTTCATGCACACCGAGTTTGGAGGCGATTGGATGAATTCCCTAGGAGAAGTGTTTCAAATTCCTGAGCATGCGTTTCCAAACAACTCATAATAGTCGACTTCCTGTTCGGCTGGCGTAAAACTTAGAGCACGAAAGTTGTTCGGCCCGATAAGATCTATATGTGTACCGAGTTTCATATTATTACATGCAAGCGTGTTTGATTTATGGACCAAGTTTTCGGACCCCGTTCCAGGGGGCGCTGTCGAGCCTCCCTGCCACGTCCGGGTACCAGCTTCAGCCCGGCCCTGATGGCCGCGGGTTCTGACCCGTGTGCAAAGTTTCAAGAGTTTTCGAGCATGTTAAGGGCCCCAAAAGTGCCCGAGAAGTAGAAAAAAAAAATAATAATAATAACAAAATATAGCTGCGAGCAGCGATTACGGGCCCAAGCCGGTGGCACCGCAACCCCGATGCCTTTAGTTACCTAAAAGCACCGGGGTGGCGGTGCCGCCGGCTTTGGCCCTTCATCGCTGCTCGCAGCTATATTTATATATATATATATATATATATATATATATATATATATATCTTTAATGTATTTTTATCATGTTGAAAAAGTTTGGTGTGAATAAAATAAACCACTTAGGAGGAGTAGCTAAAGTCTGACATATCCAAAAAATCCACATTCAAACCAAAATATCTGACTTCCTGTTGCTCGGAGCTAATGACTGTAAATTAGAAAGTTGTCCGGCTTGATGAGAACAATATAGGTACTGATTTTTGTAACTGTGGGTAAAAGTAACCCCCCCACTTTTGTCAAAAACATTTTTAAAGTGACACACTTCCTGCTGCCAGTTGGTGGCGCTATAACTTTGACTCACAATAGTTACATCCATCTGATCAGCCTCTTACCACGAACACACTGCTGAAGTTTCATCAAGATCAGTTAATGTGTGCAGAAGTTATACCACTTCGTGTTTCTCTTTTCTCGCCATAAATTCGTGTCCTCGCCACGGCCAAACCGTTCGAGATATCAAAAATCCGTCCGCAATTTAGCATCCTCAATGTCTTGACTTCATGCTGACCGAGTTTGGAGGTGATTGGATGAATTCTCTAGGAGGAGTACATCAAATTCCACAGCATGCGTTTTTCAAACAACCCATAATAGCCGACTTCCTGTTGGGCGGAGCTAATAACTTAGAGTGCGGAAGTTGTTCGGCCTGATGAGATCTATATGTGTACCGAGTTTCATATTAATTCATGCAAGCGTGTTTGAAATATGGACCAAGTTTTCGGACCCCGTTCAAGGGGGCGCTGTCGAGCCCCCCTGCCACGCCCAGGTACCAGCTTCAGTCCGGCCCTGATGGCCGCAGGTTCTGACCTGTGTGAAAAGTTTCAAGAGTTTTTGAGCACGTTAAGGGCCCCAAAAGCCCCTGAAACCTTGAAAAACAAAGATTAAATGGAATAGACAAATCCCCCCCACCCCCTCCACACACACACACACAGAGAGAGAGAGAAAATTCTCCAGAAAATCCACATTCAAACCAAAATATCTGACTTCCTGTTGGTCTGAGCTAATGACAATAAATTAGAAAGTTGTCCGGCCTGATGAGAACAATATACGTACCAAGTTTTGCGATTCTAGGAAAAACTAAGCCCCCATTTTTGGCTAAAGGTGGCGCTACTGAGCCATTCCACCACGCCCATTTCTGAAACTTTGCACATGTCTACTGGATAATAAATGTGATGTGTCTGTCGAGTTTCATGCAATTTCAAGTATGTTAAGAGTCTCAAAAGCTTAAAAAAAGAATATTAAAGTTTGAAGCATTGCCACGGCAACAGTATCTAAGATATCAATAATCATTTCACAGGTCTACATCTGCCGTGTGTCTACATTATACACATAAAGTTTGAAGCAAATCGGGTAAAAATAAGAGAGTGATTTCAAAGCATTTTGAAAGTGACAAACTTCCTGCTGCCAGTTGGTGGCGCTATAACTTTGACTCACAATAGTCACATCCATGTGATCGGCCTCTTACAACGAACACACTGCTGAAGTTTCATCAAGATCAGTTAATGTATGCAGAAGTTATAACACACTTCCTGTTTCCATTATTCGCCATAAATTCGTTTCCTCGCCACGGCCAAACCGTTCGAGATATCAAAAATCCGTTCGCAATTTAGCATCCTCAATGTCTTGACTTCATGCTGACCGAGTTTGGAGGCGAATGGATGAATTTCCTAGAAGGAGTACATCAAAATCCACAGCATGCGTTTCCAAACAACCCATAATAGCCGACTTCCTGTTGGGCTGGCGTAAAAAGTAAAAGTACGAAAGTTGTTCCGCCCGATGAGATCTATATGTGTACTGAGTTTCATATTATTACATGCAAGCGTGTCTGATTCATTGACCAAGTTTTCGGACTTCGTTCAAGGGGGCGCTGTTGAGCCCCCCTGCCACGCCCGGGTACCAGCTTCAGCCCGGCCCTGATGGCCGCGGGTTCTGACCCGTGTGCAAAGTTTCAAGAGTTTTCGAGCATGTTAAGGGCCCCAAAAGTGCCCGAAAGTTTGACAAAAAAATAATAATAATAAATAATCCTACCGAAAACAATAGGGCCTTCGCCCTTTCAGGGCTTGGGCCCTAATAATAATAATAATAATAATAAACAGAGCAATTCCAAGAGGGTCCTCACACCATCGGTGCTCGGGCCCTAATAATAATAATAATTAAAGCTGCAAGCAGCGATGAAAGGGCCCTCGCACCCGTGCCATCAACACTCGGTGGCTTTAGGAAGACAGAGCATGGTTGGGAAATGTACATTTAAGGAGGTATATATAGTAAGAGTATGTCAAAGTCAGTTACAAAATGTTTTGTATAATGGTGATAATAGCATGCTTCATGACTCAGCTAAGTGTTGCTAGCATGTTTAGTCTGTTTCTAGCAGGCTTAGTACACAATAATTATGTGGTTAGTACTGCATTACTGTGTTAACCATGTCAGTTTCTGTTGCCAGTAGGTGGCGTTATGACTATAACTGAATATGAGCATGGATGTGTGTTCAGGACAGAACTCTTATCAAACGTGTGAAGTTTGGTGCAAATTGGACATTGCCTTCTTGAGTAACAACAAAGTCATGTTTCATTGAATTAGCATTCTTTAGCACTTAGCTAAGCATTGTTAGCATGTTTTAACATGTTTCTAGCATGTTTAGAACTCAATGGCATTTTTAACATGTTGCTAGAACGGCATCAACGTGTTAAACATGTCACTTCCTGTTGCCAGTAGGTGGCGCTATTACTATAACTGAACATTCTCATGTAGATGTGTTCAGGCCATGATTCTTATCAAAAGTGTGAAGTTTGGGGCAGATTGGACATTCCATGCCTGAGTTACAGCAAATTCATATTTAATTGCAGTAATATCATTCTTTAGCACTTAGCTAAGTGTTTGCTAGTATGTTTTAGCATGTCTCTAGTATGTTGGTAGGATGTTTAGCACCTACTGGCATTTTTTTATATGTTATTAGGAGTCAAGAACAGTGTTAAACGTCACTTCCTGTTGCCAGCAGGTGGCGCTATGACTATAACTAAATATGAGCATGGACATGTGTTCAAGAGATAACTCTTATCAAACGTGTGAAGTTTGGGGTAGATTGTACATTGCCTTCTTGAGTAACAACAAAGTCCTGTTTCATTGAATTAGCATGCTTTAGCACTTAGCTAAGTATTGCTAGCATGTTTTAACATGTTTCTAGCATGTTTAGAACTCAATGGCATTTTTAACATGTTGCTAGAACGGCATCAACGTGTTAAACATGTCACTTCCTGTTGCCAGTAGGTGGCGCTATTACTGTAACTGAATTTGAGCATAGACATGTGTTCAGGCCATGATTCTTATCAAACGTGTGAAGTTTGGGGCAGATTGGACATTCCGTGCCTGAGTTACAATAAATTCCTATTTAATTGCAGTAATAGCATGCTTTAGCACTTAGCTAAGTGTTTGTTAGCATGTTTCTAGTATGTTGATAACCTGTTTAGCACTTGCTGGCTCTTTTTTATATGTTATTAGGAGACCACAACACTGTTAAACATGTCACTTCCTGTTGACAGCAGGTGGCGCTATTACTATAACTGAATATTCTCATGTAGATGTGTTCAGGCCATGACTCTTATCAAACGTGTGAAGTTTGGGGCAGATTGGACATTCCATGCCTGTGTTACAGCAAATTCCTATTAAATTGCAGCAATAGCATGTTTTAGCACTTAGCTAAGTGTTTGCTAGCATGTTTTAGCATGTTTCTAGTATGTTGTTAGCATGTTTAGCACTTGCTGGCACTTTTTTATATGTTTTTATATGTCCACAACAGTGTTTAACATGTCACTTCCTGTTGCCAGCAGGTGGCACTATGACTGTAACTGAATATGAGCATGGTCATGTGTTCAGGACAGAATGTTTATTAAAAGTGTGAAGTTTGGCGCAGATTGGACATTGCCTTCTTGAGTAACAACAACATCCTGTTTCATTGAATTAGCATGCTTTAGCACTTAGCTAAGTATTGCTAGCATGTTTTAACATGTTTCTAGCATGTTTAGAAGTCAATGGCATTTTTAACATGTTGCTAGAATGGCATCAACGTGTTAAACATGACACTTCCTGTTACCAGTAGGTGGCGCTATTACTATAACTGAATATTCTCAAGTAGATGTGTTCAGGACAGAACGCTTATCAAAAGTGTGAAGTTTGGGGCAGATTGGACATTCCATGCCTGAGTTACAGCAAATTCCTATTTAATTGCAATAATAGCATGCTTTAGCACTTAGCTAAGAGTTTGCTAGCATGTTTTAGCATGCTTCTAGTATGTTGTTAGCATGTTTTGCACTTGCTGGCACTTTTTTATATGTTATTAGGAGTCCATAACAGTGTTAAACATGTCACTTCCTGTTGCCAGCAGGTGGCGCTATGACTATAACTGAATATGAGCATGGTCATGTGTTCAGGACAGAACTCTTATCAAACATGTGAAGTTTGGGGCAGATTGGACATTCCATGCCAGAGTTACAGCAACTTCCTGTTTCATGGCGAAACATTGAAATTTGTCAGGCCGCCGAGGACCCGCCCTTCGACGAAAACTCAAGATCTTCGCAATTTAACGTCGCAAAGGCCTTAAGATTACACTCACCAAATTTGAAGATGATCAGATTAAAACTGTAGGAGGAGTTCGTTAAAGTACGAGGCCTGAAAATGGCAAAAACTGCACAAAAATCTGAGAGGAAGTTGAAAATGGCTGACTTCCTGTTGTGTTTAGGGCTACGCTCCAAGAGACTTTTTTGTAGGTATTAGGTCATTACATGTATGTACCGAATTTCGTGCACGTACGTGGAACGTTGCGGGAGGCGCACTCCGTTGAACTTTTATAGGTGGCGCTATCAAGCCATTTTGCCCCGTCCAATTCTGAAACCTATATCAGATGTAAATTTTCGCCAGTTCTGACGCGTGTGCAAAGTTTTGTGAGTTTTCGAGCATGTTTAGGCCCTCAAAAATGCAATTAAATGCGGAGAAGAATAATAATAATTAAAGCTGCAAGCAGCGATGAAAGGGCCCTCGCACCCGTGCCATCAACACTCGGTGGCTTTAGGAAGACAGAGCATGGTTGGGAAATGTACATTTAAGGAGGTATATATAGTAAGAGTATGTCAAAGTCAGTTACAAAATGTTTTGTATAATGGTGATAATAGCATGCTTCATGACTCAGCTAAGTGTTGCTAGCATGTTTAGTCTGTTTCTAGCATGCTTAGTACACAATAATTATGTGGTTAGTACTGCATTACTGTGTTAACCATGTCAGTTTCTGTTGCCAGTAGGTGGCGTTATGACTATAACTGAATATGAGCATGGATGTGTGTTCAGGACAGAACTCTTATCAAACGTGTGAAGTTTGGTGCAAATTGGACATTGCCTTCTTGAGTAACAACAAAGTCATGTTTCATTGAATTAGCATTCTTTAGCACTTAGCTAAGCATTGTTAGCATGTTTTAACATGTTTCTAGCATGTTTAGAACTCAATGGCATTTTTAACATGTTGCTAGAACGGCATCAACGTGTTAAACATGTCACTTCCTGTTGCCAGTAGGTGGCGCTATTACTATAACTGAACATTCTCATGTAGATGTGTTCAGGCCATGATTCTTATCAAAAGTGTGAAGTTTGGGGCAGATTGGACATTCCATGCCTGAGTTACAGCAAATTCATATTTAATTGCAGTAATATCATTCTTTAGCACTTAGCTAAGTGTTTGCTAGTATGTTTTAGCATGTCTCTAGTATGTTGGTAGGATGTTTAGCACCTACTGGCATTTTTTTATATGTTATTAGGAGTCAAGAACAGTGTTAAACGTCACTTCCTGTTGCCAGCAGGTGGCGCTATGACTATAACTAAATATGAGCATGGACATGTGTTCAAGAGATAACTCTTATCAAACGTGTGAAGTTTGGGGTAGATTGTACATTGCCTTCTTGAGTAACAACAAAGTCCTGTTTCATTGAATTAGCATGCTTTAGCACTTAGCTAAGTATTGCTAGCATGTTTTAACATGTTTCTAGCATGTTTAGAACTCAATGGCATTTTTAACATGTTGCTAGAACGGCATCAACGTGTTAAACATGTCACTTCCTGTTGCCAGTAGGTGGCGCTATTACTGTAACTGAATTTGAGCATAGACATGTGTTCAGGCCATGATTCTTATCAAACGTGTGAAGTTTGGGGCAGATTGGACATTCCGTGCCTGAGTTACAGCAAATTCCTATTTAATTGCAGTAATAGCATGCTTTAGCACTTAGCTAAGTGTTTGCTAGCATGTTTCTAGTATGTTGATAACCTGTTTAGCACTTGCTGGCTCTTTTTTATATGTTATTAGGAGACCACAACACTGTTAAACATGTCACTTCCTGTTGACAGCAGGTGGCGCTATTACTATAACTGAATATTCTCATGTAGATGTGTTCAGGCCATGACTCTTATCAAACGTGTGAAGTTTGGGGCAGATTGGACATTCCATGCCTGTGTTACAGCAAATTCCTATTAAATTGCAGCAATAGCATGCTTTAGCACTTAGCTAAGTGTTTGCTAGCATGTTTTAGCATGTTTCTAGTATGTTGTTAGCATGTTTAGCACTTGCTGGCACTTTTTTATATGTTTTTATATGTCCACAACAGTGTTTAACATGTCACTTCCTGTTGCCAGCAGGTGGCACTATGACTGTAACTGAATATGAGCATGGTCATGTGTTCAGGACAGAATGTTTATTAAAAGTGTGAAGTTTGGCGCAGATTGGACATTGCCTTCTTGAGTAACAACAACATCCTGTTTCATTGAATTAGCATGCTTTAGCACTTAGCTAAGTATTGCTAGCATGTTTTAACATGTTTCTAGCATGTTTAGAAGTCAATGGCATTTTTAACATGTTGCTAGAATGGCATCAACGTGTTAAACATGACACTTCCTGTTACCAGTAGGTGGCGCTATTACTATAACTGAATATTCTCATGTAGATGTGTTCAGGACAGAACGCTTATCAAAAGTGTGAAGTTTGGGGCAGATTGGACATTCCATGCCTGAGTTACAGCAAATTCCTATTTAATTGCAATAATAGCATGCTTTAGCACTTAGCTAAGAGTTTGCTAGCATGTTTTAGCATGCTTCTAGTATGTTGTTAGCATGTTTAGCACTTGCTGGCACTTTTTTATATGTTATTAGGAGTCCATAACAGTGTTAAACATGTCACTTCCTGTTGCCAGCAGGTGGCGCTATGACTATAACTGAATATGAGCATGGTCATGTGTTCAGGACAGAACTCTTATCAAACGTGTGAAGTTTGGGGCAGATTGGACATTCCATGCCTGAGTTACAGCAACTTCCTGTTTCATGGCGAAACATCGAAATTTGTCAGGCCGCCGAGGACCCGCCCTTTGACGAAAACTCAAGATCTTCGCAATTTAACGTCGCAAAGGCCTTAAGATTACACTCACCAAATTTGAAGATGATCAGATTAAAACTGTAGGAGGAGTTCGTTAAAGTATGAGGCCTGAAAATGGCAAAAACTGCACAAAAATCTGAGAGGAAGTTCAAAATGGCTGACTTCCTGTTGTGTTTAGGGCTACGCTCCAAGAGACTTTTTGGTAGGTATAAGGTCATTACATGTATGTACCGAATTTCGTGCACATACGTGGAACGTTGCGGGAGGCGCACTCCGTTGAACTTTTATAGGTGGCGCTATCGAGCCATTTTGCCCTGTCCAATTCTGAAACCTATATCAGATGTAAATTTTCGCCAGTTCTGACGCGTGTGCAAAGTTTCGTGAGTTTTCGAGCATGTTTAGGCCCTCAAAAATGCAATTTAATGCGGAGAAGAATAATAATAATAATAATTAAAGCTGCAAGCAGCGATGAAAGGGCCCTCGCACCCGTGCCATCGTCACTCGGTGGCTTTAGGAAGACAGAGCATGGTTGGGCAATGTGCATTTAAGGAGGTATATATAGTAGTTGCTAGCATGTTTAGTATGTTTCTAGCATGCTTAGTACACAATAGTTATGTGGTTAGTTCTGCATTACTGTGTTAACCATGTCAGTTTTTGTTGCCAGTAGGTGGGGCTATGTCTATATCTGAATATCGCTATTTAGATGTGTTCAGTGCAGGACTTTTATCAAACATGTTAAGTTTGGGGCAGATTGGACATTGTATACTTGAGTTACAACAACTTCCTTTAGCATTTCTAGCATGTTTTAGAACTTAGCTATGTGTTGCTAGCATGGTTCTTGCATGTTACATATTAAGTTTGGGGCAGATTGGACATTCCATGCCTGTGTTACAGCAAATTCCTATTTAATTGCAGCAATAGCATGCTTTAGCACTTAGCTAAGTGTTTGTTAGCATGTTTCTAGTATGTTGTTAGCATGTTTAGCACTTGCTGGCACTTTTTTATATGTTATCAGGAGTCCACAACAGTGTTTAACATGTCACTTCCTGTTGCCAGCAGGTGGCGCTATGACTGTAACTGAATATGTGCATGGTCATGTGTTCAGGACAAAACGCTTATCAAAAGT
This sequence comes from Abramis brama, assembly GCF_963993115.1. Classification (NCBI taxonomy): domain Eukaryota; kingdom Metazoa; phylum Chordata; class Actinopteri; order Cypriniformes; family Leuciscidae; genus Abramis; species Abramis brama. Next base: position 40,825 of record NW_028155911.1, on the reverse strand, counting down.
GTGAAGTTTGGCGCAGATTGGACATTGCCTTCTTGAGTAACAACAACATCCTGTTTCATTGAATTAGCATGCTTTAGCACTTAGCTAAGTATTGCTAGCATGTTTTAACATGTTTCTAGCATGTTTAGAAGTCAATGGCATTTTTAACATGTTGCTAGAACAGCATCAACGTGTTAAACATGTTACTTCCTGTTGCCAATAGGTGGCGCTATTACTATAACTGAATATTCTTATGTAGATGTGTTCAGGCCATGACTCTTATCAAACGTGTGAAGTTTGGGGCAGATTGGACTTCCATGCCTGAGTTACAGCAAATTCCTATTTAATTGCAGTAATAGCATGCTTTAGCACTTAGCTAAGTGTTTGCTAGCATATTTTAGCATGTTTCTAGTATGTTGTTAGCATGTTTAGCACTTGCTGGCACTTTTTTATATGTTATCAGGAGTCCATAACAGTGTTAAACATGCCACTTCCTGTTGCCAGCAGGCGGCACTATGACTGTAACTGAATATGAGCATGGTCATGTGTTTAGGACAGAACGTTTATCAAAAGTGTGAAGTTTGGCGCAGATTAGACATTGCCTTCTTGAGTAACAACAACATCCTGTTTCATTGAATTAGCATGCTTTAGCACTTAGCTAAGTATTGCTAGCATGTTTTAACATGTTTCTAGCATTTTTAGAACTCAATGGCATTTTTAACATGTTGCTAGAACAGCATCAACGTGTTAAACATGTCACTTCCTGTTGCCAGTAGGTGGCGCTATTACAATAACTGAATTTGAGCATGGACATGTGTTCAGGCCATGATTCTTATCAAACGTGTGAAGTTTGGGGCAGATTGGACATTCCATGCCTGAGTTACAGCAAATTCCTATTCAATTGCAGTAATAGCATGCTTTAACACTTAGCTAAGTGTTTGCTAGCATGTTTTAGCATGTTTCTAGTATGTTGTTAGCATGTTTAGCACTTGCTGGCACTTTTTTATATGTTATTAGGAGTCCACAACAGTGTTAAACATGTCACTTCCTGTTGCCAGCAGGTGGCGCTATGACTATAAATGAATATGAGCATGGTCATGTGTTCAGGACAGAATGCTTATCAAACGTGTGAAGTTTGGGGCAGATTGGACATTCCATGCCTGAGTTACAGCAACTTCCTGTTTCATGGCGAAACATCGAAATTTGTCAGGCCGCCGAGGACCCGCCCTTCGACGAAAACTCAAGATCTTCGCAATTTAAAGTCGCAAAGGCCTTAAGATTATACTCACCAAATTTGAAGATGATCAGATTAAAACTGTAGGAGGAGTTCGTTAAAGTACGAGGCCTGAAAATGGCAAAAACTGCACAAAAATCTGAGAGGAAGTTCAAAATGGCTGACTTCCTGTTGTGTTTAGGGCTATGCTCCAAGAGACTTTTTTGTAGGTATTAGGTCATTACATGTATGTACCGAATTTCGTGCACGTACGTGGAACGTTGCGGGAGGCGCACTCCGTTGAACTTTTATAGGTGGCGCTATCGAGCCATTTTGCCCCGTCCAATTCTGAAACCTTTATCAGATGTAAATTTTCGCCAGTTCTGACGCGTGTGCAAAGTTTTGTGAGTTTTCGAGCATGTTTAGGCCCTCAAAAATGCAATTAAATGCGGAGAAGAATAATAATAATAATTAAAGCTGCAAGCAGCGATGAAAGGGCCCTCGCACCCGTGCCATCATCACTCGGTGGCTTTAGGAAGACAGAGCATGGTTGGGCAATGTACATTTAAGGAGGTATATATAGTAAGAGTATGTCAAAGTTAGTTACAAAATGTTTTGTATAATGGTGATAATAGCATGCTTCATGACTCAGCTAAGTGTTGCTAGCATGCTTAGTACACAATTATTATGTGGTTAGTACTGCATTACTGTGTTAACCATGTCAGTTTCTGTTGCCAGTAGGTTGGGCTATGTCTATATCTGAATATCGCTATGTAGATGTGTTCAGTGCAGGACTTTTATCAAACATGTGAAGTTTGGGGCAGATTGGACATTGTATGCTTGAGTTATAACAACTTCCTTTAGCATTTCTAGTATATTTTATGATGTTTCTAGCATATTACATATTAATTTTGGGGTAGATTGGACATTGCATGCCTGAGTTACAGCAAATTCATATTTAATTGCAGTAATATCATTACTTAGCTAAGTGTTTGCTAGTATGTTTTAGCATGCATGTCTCTAGTATGTTGGTAGGATGTTTAGCACCTACTGGCATTTTTTTATATGTTATTAGGAGTCGAGAACAGTGTTAAACGTCACTTCCTGTTGCCAGCAGGTGGCACTATGACTATAACTAAATATGAGCATGGACATGTGTTCAAGAGATAACTCTTATCAAACGTGTGAAGTTTGGGGTAGATAGTACATTGCCTTCTTGAGTAACAACAATGTCCTGTTTCATTGAATTAGCATGCTTTAACACTTAGCTAAGTATTGCTAGCATGTTTTAACATGTTTCTAGCATGTTTAGAACTCAATGGCATTTTTAACATGTTGCTAGAACAGCATCAACGTGTTAAACATGTCACTTCCTGTTGCCAGTAGGTGGCGCTATTACTATAACTAAATTTGAGCATGGACATGTGTTCAGGCCATGATTCTTATCAAACGTGTGAAGTTTGGGGCAGATTGGACATTCCATGCCTGAGTTACAGCAAATTCCTATTTAATTGCAGTAATAGCATGCTTTAGCACTTAGCTAAGTGTTTGCTAGCATGTTTCTAGTATGTTGCTAACCTGTTTAGCACCTGCTGGCTCTTTTTTATATGTTATTAGGAGACCACAACAGTGTTAAACATGTCACTTCCTGTTGACAGCAGGTGGCGCTATTACTGTAACTGAATATTCTCATGTAGATGTGTTCAGGCCATGACTCTTATCAAACGTGTGAAGTTTGGGGCAGATTGGACATTCCATGCCTGTGTTACAGCAAATTCCTATTTAATTGCAGCAATAGCATGCATTAGCACTTAGCTAAGTGTTTGCTAGCATGTTTTAGCATGTTTCTAGTATGTTGTTAGCATGTTTAGCACTTGCTGGCACTTTTTTATATGTTTGTATATGTCCACAACAGTGTTTAACATGTCACTTCCTGTTGCCAGTAGGTGGCGCTATTACTATAACTGAATATTCTCAAGTAGATGTGTTCAGGACAGAACGCTTATCAAAAGTGTGAAGTTTGGGGCAGATTGGACATTCCATGCCTGAGTTACAGCAAATTCCTATTTAATTGCAATAATAGCATGCTTTAGCACTTAGCTAAGAGTTTGCTAGCATGTTTTAGCATGCTTCTAGTATGTTGTTAGCATGTTTTGCACTTGCTGGCACTTTTTTATATGTTATTAGGAGTCCATAACAGTGTTAAACATGTCACTTCCTGTTGCCAGCAGGTGGCGCTATGACTATAAATGAATATGAGCATGGTCATGTGTTCAGGACAGAATGCTTATCAAACGTGTGAAGTTTGGGGCAGATTGGACATTCCATGCCTGAGTTACAGCAACTTCCTGTTTCATGGCGAAACATCGAAATTTGTCAGGCCGCCGAGGACCCGCCCTTCGACGAAAACTCAAGATCTTCGCAATTTAACGTCGCAAAGGCCTTAAGATTACACTCACCAAATTTGAAGATGATCAGATTAAAACTGTAGGAGGAGTTCGTTAAAGTACGAGGCCTGAAAATGGCAAAAACTGCACAAAAATCTGAGAGGAAGTTGAAAATGGCTGACTTCCTGTTGTGTTTAGGGCTACGCTCCAAGAGACTTTTTTGTAGGTATTAGGTCATTACATGTATGTACCGAATTTCGTGCACGTACGTGGAACGTTGCGGGAGGCGCACTCCGTTGAACTTTTATAGGTGGCGCTATCAAGCCATTTTGCCCCGTCCAATTCTGAAACCTATATCAGATGTAAATTTTCGCCAGTTCTGACGCGTGTGCAAAGTTTTGTGAGTTTTCGAGCATGTTTAGGCCCTCAAAAATGCAATTAAATGCGGAGAAGAATAATAATAAATATAGCTGCGAGCAGCGATTACGGGCCCAAGCCGGTGGCACCGCAACCCCGGTGCCTTTAGTTACCTAAAGGCACCGGGCTGGCGGTACCACCGGCTTTGGCCCTCCATCGCTGCTCGCAGCTATATTTATATATATATATATATATATATATACATACACACACACATATATATATATATATATATATATTACCGTTCAAAAGTTTGGGGTCAGTAAGATTTTTAATGTTTTTAGGAGAAGTCTCTTCTGCTCACCAAGGCTGCATTTATTTGATTAAAAATACAAACAAAAACTGTAATATTGTGAAATATTATTCCAATTTAAAACAGCTGTTTTCAATTTTAAAATATTTTACATAGTAATTAATTTCTGTGATCAAAGTTGAGTTTTCAGCATCATTACTCCAGTCTTCAGTGTCACATGATCCTTCAGAAATCATTCTAATATGATGATTGATGCTCAATAAATATTCATTATTATTTTCAATGTTGAAAACAGTTGTTTACAGATTTTTTTTTCAAAATGCTTTGATGAATGTAAAGTTCAAAAGAACAGCATTTATTTCAAATATAATTTTTTTAACATTATAAATGTCTTTACTGTAACTGTTGATCAGTTTAACTCATCCTTCATAAATAAAAGTATTGATTTATTTTATTTCTTTCCCCCAAAAATAACATTTAAATTATTACTAACCCCAAACTTTTGAGCGGTAGTGTTATGTTACAAAAGCTTTAGATTTCAGATAAATGCTGTTCTTTTGAACTTTCTATTCATCAAAGACTGTACACAACTGTTTTCAACATTTAAAATAATAATGAATGTTTCTTGAGCATCAATCATCATATTAGAATAATTTCTGAAGGATCATGTGACAGTGACTCCGCTTTGATCACAGGAATAAATAACAGTTTAAAATATATTAAAATAGAAAGCAGCTGTTTTAAATTGGAATAATATTTTACAATATTACTGTTTTTGTTTGTATTTTTAATCAAATAAATGCAGCCTTGGTGAGCAGAAGAAACTTCTCTGTTATGTGCGCGCCACAGACTGCACGCACGTCCGCTTAGAGTTCCGCCTTTTGCGTTCCGTCAATATTACGTTATTAGAAAAAAATTTTTTTAGAGAATCGATTTTTTGACATTTGTGAATCGATTCAGAATCGTCCACGTCCGGATCGCGATGCATCTAAGTTCATCAATTTTTTCTCCCACCGCTAGATTTCATACAACAGGTTAATAAACAGTTACAATTAACCGAATAACCAGTGGGAAAATATCCTCAGACACATACCTAATAAATGTATCTTTAAATAGAATATTGGCCTACCTAGTAAAACGTTTTATATACTATTTTGATATCCTTTTGGACACAAGAGGGCAGTATAGCCCTATGTTTGCTTTTTTTGTTGAACCAAATAGCACTAAATAGCCTGTTCATAACTTTTTCATACTTCTTGAATTGCAAAAACAGAATAAAATGGGTTTAGTTCTAATATTTGTATAATTTTATATAAAACTAAATGGTGCATAATTACATTTTTAGAAGTTATGAGATGTTTCCTGCTTCCTTTTTGACATTAATTTAATCCCTCGCCATAGCAAAACCGTTTGAGATATTCAATATCCGTTCACAATTTAGCATCTTTAATGTATTTTCATCATGTTGAAAAAGTTTGGTGGGAATAAAATAAATATTTTAAGAGGAGTGGCTAAAAATTCAGAGGCTGATTTTGCAAAAAAATCCACATTCATACCAAAATATCTGACTTCCTCATGGCCGGAGCTAATGAATGTAAATTAGAAAGTTGTCCGGCTTGATGAGAACAATATACAAACTATTTTTTTTTTTACTGTAGTTAAAACTAACCCCCCCACTTTTGTCAAAAGCATGTTGAAAGTGACACACTTCCTGCTGCCAGTTGGTGGCGCTATAACTTTGACTCACAATAGTTACATCCATCTGATCGGCCTCTTACCACGAACACACTGGTGAAGTTTCATCAAGATCAGTTAATGTATGCAGAAGTTATACCACTTCGTGTTTCTCTTTTCTCGCCATAAATTCGTTTCCTCGCCACGGCCAAACCGTTCGAGATATCAAAAATCCGTCTGCAATTTAGCATCCTCAATGTCTTGACTTCATGCACACCGAGTTTGGTGGGGATTGGATGAATTCTCTAGGAGGAGTACTTCGCAATCCACAGCGAGCGTTTTCCAAACAACCCATAATAGCCGACTTCCTGTTGGGCTGGCGTAAAACTTGACCGGGGGAAAGTTGTTCGGCACGATGAGATCTATATGTGTACCGAGTTTCATATTAATTCATGCAAGCGTGTTTGATATATGGACCAAGTTTTAGAACCCTGTTCAAGGGGGCGCTGTTGAGCCCCCCAGCCACGCCCGGGTACCAGCTTCTGCCCGTCCCTGATGGCAGGGGGTTCTGACTTGTGTGCAAAGTTTCAAGAGTTTTTGAGCACGTTAAGGACCCCAAAAGCCCCTGAAACCTTGATTAACAATATAAAAGCAATAGTCAAATCCCCCCTCCCCTCACACACACAGAGACACAGAGAGAGGGAGAGAAAATTCTTTAGAAAATCCACATTCAAACCAAAATATCTCTCTTCCTGTTGGTCAGAGATAGTTAATGTCAATTAGAAAGTTGTCCGTCTTGATGAGAACAATACACATACCAAGTTTTGTTGCTGTTGATAAAACTAACCCCCCCACTTATGACTAAAGGTGGCGCTACTGAGCCCCTCACCACGCCCGTTTCTGAAACTTTGCACATGTCTACGGGCTAATAAATGTGATGTGTCTGTCGAGTTTCATCCAATTTCAAGTATGTTAAGAGTCTCAAAAGCATCAAAAAAGAATATTAAAGTTTGATGCGTTGCCACGGCAACAGTATCTAAGATATCTATAATCCTTTCACAGGTCTACATCTGCCGTGTGTTTACATTATACACATAAAGTTTGAAGCAAATCGGGTAAAAATAAGAGGGTGATTTCAAAGCATTTTGAAAGTGACACACTTCCTGCTGCCAGTTGGTGGCGCTATAATTTTGACTCACAATAGTCACATCCATGTGATCGGCCTTTTACCACGAACACACTGCTGAAGTTTCATCAAGATCAGTTAATGTATGCAGGAGTTATAACACACTTCCTGTTTTCATTATTCGCCATAAATTCGTTTCCTCGCCACGGCCAAACCGTTCGAGATATCAAAAATCCGTCCGCAATTTAGCATCCTCAATGTCTTGACTTCATGCTGACCGAGTTTGGAGGCGATTGGATCAATTCCCTAGGAGGAGTACATTAAATTCCACAGCATGCGTTTCCAAACAACCCATAATAGCCGACTTCCTGTTGGGCTGGCGTAAAACTTAGAGCACGAAAGTTGTTCGGCCCGATGAGATCTATATGTGTTCTGAGTTTCATATTATTACATGCAAGTGTGTTTGATTTATGGACAAGTGTTCGGATCCCGTTCCAGGGGGCGCTGTGGAGCCCCCCTGCCACGCCCGGGTACCAGCTTCAGCCCGGCCCTGATGGCCGCGGGTTCTGACCCGTGTGCAAAGTTTCAAGAGTTTTCGAGCATGTTAAGGGCCCCAAAAGTGCCCGTAACCTTGACAAAATAATAATAATAATAATAATAATAATAATAAATATAGCTGCGAGCAGCGATTACGGGCCCAAGCCGGTGGCACCGCAACCCCGGTGCCTTTAGTTACCTAAAGGCACCGGGGATGGCGGTGCCGCCGGCTTTGGCCCTCCATCGCTGCTCGCAGCTATATTTATATATATATATATATATATATATATATATATATACACACACACACACACACACACACACACACACATATATATATATATATATAAGACAGAAAATATTACTTGTCTTACCTTATTCTGATTTTATGATACACTCAAAATATTCCACAACAAATCCTTTAAATTTAATGTAAAAATAAAAACAAAAGTAAGCAGTGTTGGTCTCACGTAACCCTCTCATTAGAATCAAAAAGTTTCAATATTTGCGATGTATTTGGATGCTAAACTATTCTTTATTATAGGCTTTGTACTTCACTCGTGTTCCAATATCGATGGAAAAAAATCATCCTCTTCACACGCGCAAAAACATCACAGTGGAGCTCTGCTTACTGTGAATGGTACAAATTGTACCACTGACTATTTAAACAGAGCAGTGTAATTCGTTTATGTTAGGTTGACTATTTTTATTATTATATTGTATTAGGGCTATAATAAACAGGCTGCGATGTCAAGATTGCAATTCTGGAATGTGTGTGTGTGTGTAACGCGGTTGCGGTTGAACAGTGGACACAAAAACATAAATAAAATGTTTTAGTTAATTCCTACATCCATAGGAATACATTGAAAATGCTCGCTCTACTCCGCACCATTATCAATGTCTGTGCGGACGTCTGTATTTTACTAGTATATAGTATACTATAGTTAGCGATTTAAAAGCCCTCAGCGGTGTCACACGTGGGAAAATTTTATCACATTCACATCCCTAATATATTTATATATAAATACAATAGGCCAACCTGAAAGAGAATTTTACTTGCCCGACCAGAGTATATCCTGATTAGAACGTCAATAACAAAAAAATAACTTGGGAATCACTAAAACGAGAGATTATTCTAATTTCATTGCATTCATTTTAAGTTGCAATCAGCAGTTAATAATAAATGTATTACTGATCAATGGTAACAAGGTTGCACTGCTGAGGCTCATGCAGCTTCTCCAGGAGAATTGTAAACAAATGAGCGCAGCACACAAAAAAGCAACCCAGTTAACAACATACTGACTATAAAAATTACAAATATGGAGTTTTTATATATTTTATAACATATGATAGAGTTAAGCAACCTCACTTGACGAGTAGGCAACTATTTCCTGAATACAATCACGATTGAAACTGTGACATTGATTTCATACAACAGGTTAATAAACAGTTACAATTAAGTCACTTACATTTTAGATGCAATATTGACTGTTTTTGTTCTGTTTCAGCAGCAAAAATAGTTAAACAAAGATCACAGCAGAACCATCGCGCATCTCACAGCAACTTGTTTTCTCATTACTGAATGATTCAGCATTTTGAACGAATCGGTTGACTCAAAGATTCAATGACCAATCCATAAACATCTGTCTCAATCATGAATGACTCAGTCATTCGAACGAATCGTTTGAACGAATTAATTAATGACTCGCTCATTAAGACGATCGCCTGGCGACACCTAATGGCGGTTTAGTGTTATGTTTAAAAGTATCATTCTTTCCAACGTGTGTGCACCATTATCAATGTCTGTGCGGACGTCTTTACTTTCACTTTTATATTAGCGATTTAAAAGCACCCGCTCGTGTCACACATCGATTAACCAATGGGAAAATATCCTCACAGTCATATACCTAATAAATTTATATTTAAATACAATAGGCCTACCTAGTAAAACGTTTTATATACTATTTTGATATCCTTTTGGACACAAGAGGGCAGTATAGCCCTATGTTTGCTTTTTTTGTTGAACCAAATAGCACTAAATAGCCTGTTCATAACTTTTTCATACTTCTTGAATTGCAAAAACAGAATAAAATGGGTTTAGTTCTAATATTTGTATAATTTTATATAAAAATAAATGGTGCATAATTACATTTTTAGAAGTTATGAGATGTTTCCTGCTTCCTTTTTGACATTAATTTAATCCCTCGCCATAGCAAAACCGTTTGAGATATTCAATATCCGTTCACAATTTAGCATCTTTAATGTATTTTCATCATGTTGAAAAAGTTTGGTGGGAATAAAATAAATATTTTAAGAGGAGTGGCTAAAAATTCAGAGGCTGATTTTGCAAAAAAATCCACATTCAGACCAAAATATCTGACTTCCTCATGGCCGGAGCTAATGAATGTAAATTAGAAAGTTGTCCGGCTTGATGAGAACAATATACAAACTATTTTTTTTTTTACTGTAGTTAAAACTAACCCCCCCACTTTTGTCAAAAGCATGTTGAAAGTGACACACTTCCTGCTGCCAGTTGGTGGCGCTATAACTTTGACTCACAATAGTTACATCCATCTGATCGGCCTCTTACCACGAACACACTGGTGAAGTTTCATCAAGATCAGTTAATGTATGCAGAAGTTATACCACTTCGTGTTTCTCTTTTCTCGCCATAAATTCGTTTCCTCGCCACGGCCAAACCGTTCGAGATATCAAAAATCCGTCCGCAATTTAGCATCCTCAATGTCTTGACTTCATGCACACCGAGTTTGGTGGGGATTGGATGAATTCTCTAGGAGGAGTACTTCGCATTCCACAGCGAGCGTTTTCCAAACAACCCATAATAGCCGACTTCCTGTTGGGCTGGCGTAAAACTTGACTGGGGGAAAGTTGTTCGGCGCGATGAGATCTATATGTGTACCGAGTTTCATATTAATTCATGCAAGCGTGTTTGATATATGAACCAAGTTTTAGAACCCTGTTCAAGGGGGCGCTGTTGAGCCCCCCAGCCACGCCCGGGTACCAGCTTCTGCCCGTCCCTGATGGCAGGGGGTTCTGACTTGTGTGCAAAGTTTCAAGAGTTTTTGAGCACGTTAAGGACCCCAAAAGCCCCTGAAACCTTGATTAACAATATAAAAGCAATAGTCAAATCCCCCCTCCCCTCACACACACAGAGACACAAGAGAGGGAGAGAAAATTCTTTAGAAAATCCACATTCAAACCAAAATATCTCTCTTCCTGTTGGTCGGAGATAGTTAATGTCAATTAGAAAGTTGTCCGTCTTGATGAGAACAATACACATACCAAGTTTTGTTGCTGTTGATAAAACTAACCCCCCCACTTATGACTAAAGGTGGCGCTACTGAGCCCCTCACCACGCCCGTTTCTGAAACTTTGCACATGTCTACGGGCTAATAAATGTGATGTGTCTGTCGAGTTTCATCCAATTTCAAGTATGTTAAGAGTCTCAAAAGCATCAAAAAAGAATATTAAAGTTTGATGCGTTGCCACGGCAACAGTATCTAAGATATCTATAATCCTTTCACAGGTCTACATCTGCCGTGTGTTTACATTATACACATAACGTTTGAAGCAAATCGGGTAAAAATAAGAGGGTGATTTCAAAGCATTTTGAAAGTGACACACTTCCTGCTGCCAGTTGGTGGCGCTATAATTTTGACTCACAATAGTCACATCCATGTGATCGGCCTTTTACCACGAACACACTGCTGAAGTTTCATCAAGATCAGTTAATGTATGCAGGAGTTATAACACACTTTCTGTTTTCATTATTCGCCATAAATTCGTTTCCTCGCCACGGCCAAACCGTTCGAGATATCAAAAATCCGTCCGCAATTTAGCATCCTCAATGTCTTGACTTCATGCTGACCGAGTTTGGAGGCGATTGGATCAATTCCCTAGGAGGAGTACATTAAATTCCACAGCATGCGTTTCTAAACAACCCATAATAGCCGACTTCCTGTTGGGCTGGCGTAAAACTTAGAGCACGAAAGTTGTTCGGCCCGATGAGATCTATATGTGTTCTGAGTTTCATATTATTACATGCAAGTGTGTTTGATTTATGGACAAGTGTTCGGATCCCGTTCCAGGGGGCGCTGTGGAGCCCCCCTGCCACGCCCGGGTACCAGCTTCAGCCCGGCCCTGATGGCCGCGGGTTCTGACCCGTGTGCAAAGTTTCAAGAGTTTTCGAGCATGTTAAGGGCCCCAAAAGTGCCCGTAACCTTGACAAAATAATAATAATAATAATAATAATAATAATAATAATAATAATAATAATCCTACCGAAAACAATAGGGCCTTCGCCCTTTCAGGGCTTGGGCCCTAATAATAATAATCCTACCGAAAACAATAGGGCCTTCGCCCTTTCAGGGCTTGGGCCCTAATAATCCTACCGAAAACAATAGGGCCTTCGCCCTTTCAGGGCTTGGGCCCTAAATATAGCTGCGAGCAGCGATTGCGGGCCCAAACCGGTGGCACCGCCACCCTGGTGCCTTTAGTTACACTAAAGGCACCGGGGTGGCGGTGTCACCGGCTTGGGCCCTCCATCGCTGCTCGCAGCTATATTTATATATATGTATATATATATATATATATATATATATATATATATATATATATAATAAATGTAATATATATATATATATATATATATATATATATATATATATATATATATCGGACAAGTAATATTCTCTGTCTTGTCACTTTAAAAAATATATATATATATAAAATTCAGAGGCCGATTTTGCAAATAAATCCACATTCAAACCAAAATATCTGACTTCCTGTTGGTCAGAGCTAATGACTGTAAATTAGAAACTTGTCCGGCTCGATGAGACCAATATATGTACTGATTTTTGTAACTGTGGGTAAAAGTAACCCCCCCATTTTGTCAAAAGCATTTTGACAGTGACACAGTTCCTGTTGCCAGTTGGTGGCGCTATAACTTTGACTCACAATAGTTGTATCCATCTGACCGGCCTCTTACCACGAACACACTGCTGAAGTTTCATCAAGATCAGTTAATGTGTGCAGAAGTTATAACACTTCGTGTCTCTCTTTTCTCGCCATAAATTAATTTCCTTGCCACAGCCAAACCGTTCGAGATATCAAAAATCCGTCCGCAATTTAGCATCCTCAATGTCTTGACTTCATGCACACCGAGTTTGGTGGGGATGGGATGAATTTTCTAGGAGGAGTATTTCACATTCCACAGCAAGCGTTTTCCAAACAACCCATAATAGCCGACTTCCTGTTGGGCTGGTGTGAAACTTGACAGAGGGAAAGTTGTTCGGCCCGATGAGATCTATATGTGTACCGAGTTTCATATTAATTCATGCAAGCGTGTTTGATATATGGACCAAGTTTTCAGACCCCATTCAAGGGGGCGCTGTTGAGCCCCCCTGCCACGCCCGTTTCTGAAACTTTTCACATGTCTACTGGCTAATAAATGTGATGTATCTGTCGAGTTTCATCCAATTTCAAGCATGCTAAGAGTCTCAAACGCATCCGAAAAAATATTAAAGTTTGATGCGTTTCCACGGCAACAGTATCTAAGATATCAATAATCCTTTCACAGGTCTACATCTGCCGTGTGTCTACATTATACACAAAGTTTGAAGCAAATCGGGTAAACATAAGAGGGTGACTTCAAAGAATTTTGAAAGTGACACACTTCCTGCTGCCAGTTGGTGGCGCTATAACTTTGACTTACAATAGTCACATCGATGTGATCGTCCTCTGAAAACGAACACACTGCTGAAGTTTTATCAAGATCAGTTAATGTATGCAGAAGTTATAACACATTTCCTGTTTCTCTTTTCTCGCCATAAATTCGTTTCCTCCCCACGGCCAAACCGTTCGAGATATCAAAAATCCGTCCGCAATTTAGCATCCTCAATGTCTTGTCTTCATGCACACCGAGTTTGGTGGGGATCGGATGAATTCTGTAGGAGGAGTACATTAAATTCCACAGCATGCGTTTTTCAAACAACCCTGAATAGCCGACTTCCTGTTGGGCTGGCGTATAACTTAAGAGTGCGAAAGTTGGTCGGCCCGATGAGATCTATATGTGTGCTGAGTTTCAAATTAATTTATACAAGCTAGTTTGATCTATGGACCAAGTTTTCGGACCCCATTCAAGGGGGCGCTGTTGAGCCCCCCTGCCACGCCCGGATACCAGCTTCAGCCCAGCCCTGATGGCCGCAGGTTCTGACCTATGTGTAAAGTTTCAAGAGTTTTCGAGCATGTTAAGGGCCCCAAAAGCCCCTGAAACCTTGAAAAACAATTCTAAAAGCAAACCTCTCCTAACAGACAAATCCCCCACACCCCACACACACACACAGAGACACAGAGGCAGAGAGAGAGAGAGAGAATTCTCCAAAAAATCACATTCAAACCAAAATATCTGACTTCCTGTTGGTCAGGGCTAATAAGTGTAAATTAGAAAGTTGTCCGGCTCGAGGAGAACAATATACATACCGATTTTTGTGACTTTACGTAAAACTAAGCCCCCATTTTTGACTAAAGGTGGCGCTACTGAGCCCCTCACCATGCCCGTTTCTGAAACTTTGCACATGTCTACTAGGTAATAAATGTAATGTGTCTGTCGAGTTTCATGCAATTTCAAGCATGCTAAGAGTCTCAAAAGCATCAAAAAAGAATATTAATGTTTGATGCGTGGCCATGGCAACAGTATTAAAGATATCAAAAATCCTTTCACAGGTCTACATCTGCCGTGTGTCTACATTATACACATAAAATTTGAAGCAAATCGGGTAAAAATAAGAGGGTGATTTCAAAGCATTTTTAAAGTGACACACTTCCTGCTGCCAGTTGGTGGCTCTATAATTTTGACTCACAATAGTCACATCCATGTGATCGGCCTTTTACCACGAACACACTGCTGAAGTTTCATCAAGATCAGTTAATGTATGCAGAAGTTATAACACACTTCCTGTTTTCATTATTCGCCATAAATTTGTTTCCTCGCCATGGCCAAACCGTTCGAGATATCAAAAATCCGTCCGCAATTTAGCATCCTCAATATCTTGACTTCATGCTGACCGAGTTTGGAGGAGATTGGATGAATTCTCTAGGAGGAGTACATCAAATTCCACAGCATGCGTTTCCAAACAACCCATAATAGCCGACTTCCTGTTGGGCTGGCATAAAACTTAGAGCACGAAAGTTGTTCGGCCCGATGAGATCTATATGTGTAACGAGTTTCATATTATTACATGCAAGTGTGTTTGATTTATGGACAAGTGTTCGGATCCCGTTCCAGGGGGCGCTGTCGAGCCCCCCTGCCACGCCCGGGTACCAGCTTCAGCCCGGCCCTGATGGCCGCGGGTTCTGACCTGTGTGCAAAGTTTCAAGAGTTTTCGAGCACGTTAAAGGCCCCAAAAGCCCCTGAAACCTTGAAAAACAGGAATTTTAAACAAATCTCACTCAAAAGACAAATCCCCCCACCCCTCACACACACAGAGACGCAGAGGCAGAGAGAGAGAGGGAGAGAATTCTCCAAAAAATCACATTCAAACCAAAATATCTCACTTCCTGTTGGTCACAGCTTATGACTATAAATTAGAAAGTTGTCCGGCTTGATGAGAACAATATACATACTGATTTTTGTGACTCTACTTAAAACTAAGCCCCCATTTTTGACTAAAGGTGGCGCTACTGAGCCCCTCACCACGCCCGTTTCTGAAACTTTGCACATGTCTACTGGATCATAAATGTGATGTGTCTGTCGAGTTTCATGCATTTTCAAGCATGTGAAGAGTCTCAAAAGCATCCGAAAAGAATATTAAAGTTTGATGCGTTGCCACGGCAACAGTATCTAAGATATCAATAATCCTTTCACAGGTCTACATCTGCCGTGTGTCTACATTATAAACATAAAGTTTGAAGCAAATCGGATAAAAATAAGAGGGTGATTTCAAAGCATTTTGAAAGTGACACACTTCCTGCTGCCAGTTGGTGGCGCTATAACTTTGACTCACAATAGTCACATCCATGTGATCGGCCTCTTACAACGAACACACTGCTGAAGTTTCATCAAGATCAGTTAATGTATGCAGAAGTTATAACACACTTCCTGTTTCCATTATTCGCCATAAATTCGTTTCCTCGCCACGGCCAAACCGTTCGAGATATCAAAAATCCCCTGGCAATTTTTCATCCTCAATGCCTTGACTTCATGCACACCGAGTTTGGTGGCGATCGGGTGAATTCCCTAGGAGAAGTGTTTCAAATACCAGACCATGCGTTTCCAAACAACCCTTAATAGCTGACTTCCTGTTGGGCTGGCGTAAAAAGTAAAAGTACGAAAGTTGTTCAGCCCGATGAGATCTATATATGTACCGAGTTTCATATTATTACATGCAAGCGTGTCTGATTTATGGACCAAGTTTTCGGACCCCGTTCAAGGGGGCGCTGTTGAGCCCCCCTGCCACGCCCGGGTACCAGCTTCAGCCCGGCCCTGATGGCCGCGGGTTCTGACCTGTGTGCAAAGTTTCAAGAGTTTTCGAGCACGTTAAGGGTTTCAAAAGTGCCCGAAAGGTTGACAGAAAAATAAGAATAATAATAATAATAATAATAATAATAATAATAATAAATAATCCTACCGAAAACAATAGGGCCTTCGCCCTTTCAGGGCTTGGGCCCTAATTAAAGCTGCAAGCAGCGATGAAAGGGCCCTCGCACCCATGCCATCAACACTCGGTGGCTTTAGGAAGACAGAGCATGGTTGGGAAATGTACATTTAAGGAGGTATATATAGTAAGAGTATGTCAAAGTCAGTTACAAAATGTTTTGTATAATGGTGATAATAGCATGCTTCATGACTCAGCTAAGTGTTGCTAGCATGTTTAGTCTGTTTCTAGCATGCTTAGTACACAATAATTATGTGGTTAGTACTGCATTACTGTGTTAACCATGTCAGTTTCTGTTGCCAGTAGGTGGTGTTATGACTATAACTGAATATGACCATGGATGTGTGTTCAGGACAGAACTCTTATCAAACGTGTGAAGTTTGGTGCAAATTGGACATTGCCTTCTTGAGTAACAACAAAGTCATGTTTCATTGAATTAGCATTCTTTAGCACTTAGCTAAGCATTGTTAGCATGTTTTAACATGTTTCTAGCATGTTTAGAACTCAATGGCATTTTTAACATGTTGCTAGAACGGCATCAAAGTGTTAAACATGTCACTTCCTGTTGCCAGTAGGTGGCGCTATTACTATAACTGAATTTGAGCATAGACATGTGTTCAGGCCATGATTCTTATCAAATGTGTGAAGTTTGGGGCAGATTGGACATTCCATGCCTGAGTTACAGCAAATTCCTATTTAATTGCAATAATAGCATGCTTTAGCACTTAGCTAAGAGTTTGCTAGCATGTTTTAGCATGTTTGTAGTATGTTGTTAGCATGTTTAGCACTTGCTGGCACTTTTTTATATGTTATTAGGAGTCCATAACAGTGTTAAACATGTCACTTCCTGTTGCCAGCAGGTGGCGCTATGACTGTAACTGAATATAAGCATGGTCATGTGTTCAGGACAGAACGCTTATCAAAAGTGTGAAGTTTGGGGCAGATTGGACATTCCATGCCTGAGTTACAGCAAATTCATATTTAATTGCAGTAATATCATTCTTTAGCACTTAGCTAAGTGTTTGCTAGTATGTTTTAGCATGTCTCTAGTATGTTGGTAGGATGTTTAGCACCTACTGGCATTTTTTTATATGTTATTAGGAGTCAAGAACAGTGTTAAACGTCAATTCCTGTTGCCAGCAGGTGGCGCTATGACTATAACTAAATATGAGCATGGACATGTGTTCAAGAGATAACTTTTATCAAACGTGTGAAGTTTGGGGTAGATTGTACATTGCCTTCTTGAGTAACAACAAAGTCCTGTTTCATTGAATTAGCATGCTTTAGCACTTAGCTAAGTATTGCTAGCATGTTTTAACATGTTTCTAGCATGTATAGAACTCAATGGCATTTTTAACATGTTGCTAGAACGGCATCAAAGTGTTAAACATGTCACTTCCTGTTGCCAGTAGGTGGCGCTATTACTATAACTGAATTTGAGCATAGACATGTGTTCAGGCCATGATTCTTATCAAATGTGTGAAGTTTGGGGCAGATTGGACATTCCATGCCTGAGTTACAGCAAATTCCTATTTAATTGCAGTAATAGCATGCTTTAGCACTTAGCTAAGTGTTTGCTAGCATGTTTCTAGTATGTTGCTAACCTGTTTAGCACTTGCTGGCTCTTTTTTATATGTTATTAGGAGACCACAAGAGTGTTAAACATGTCACTTCCTGTTGAAAGCAGGTGGCGCTATTACTATAACTGAATATTCTCATGTAGATGTGTTCAGGCCATGACTCTTATCAAACGTGTGAAGTTTGGGGCAGATTGGACATTCCATGCCTGTGTTACAGCAAATTCCTATTTAATTGCAGCAATAGCATGCTTTAGCACTTAGCTAAGTGTTTGCTAGCATGTTTTAGCATGTTTCTAGTATGTTGTTAGCATGTTTAGCACTTGCTGTCACTTTTTTTATATGTTTTTATATGTCCACAACAGTGTTTAACATGTCACTTCCTGTTGCCAGCAGGTGGCGCTATGACTGTAACTGAATATGAGCATGGTCATGTGTTTAGGACAGAACGTTTATTAAAAGTGTGAAGTTTGGGGCAGATTGGACATTGCCTTCTTGAGTAACAACAACATCCTGTTTCATTGAATTAGCATGCTTTAGCACTTAGCTAAGTATTGCTAGCATGTTTTAACATGTTTCTAGCATGTTTAGAAGTCAATGGCATTTTTAACATGTTGCTAGAATGGCATCAACGTGTTAAACATGACACTTCCTGTTACCAGTAGGTGGCGCTATTACTATAACTGAATATTCTCATGTAGATGTGTTCAGGACAGAACGCTTATCAAAAGTGTGAAGTTTGGGGCAGATTGGACATTCCATGCCTGAGTTACAGCAAATTCCTATTTAATTGCAATAATAGCATGCTTTAGCACTTAGCTAAGAGTTTGCTAGCATGTTTTAGCATGCTTCTAGTATGTTGTTAGCATGTTTAGCACTTGCTGGCACTTTTTTATATGTTATTAGGAGTCCATAACAGTGTTAAACATGTCACTTCCTGTTGCCAGCAGGTGGCGCTATGACTATAACTGAATATGAGCATGGTCATGTGTTCAGGACAGAACTCTTATCAAAAGTGTGAAGTTTGGGGCAGATTGGACATTCCATGCCTGAGTTACAGCAACTTCCTGTTTCATGGCGAAACATCGAAATTTGTCAGGCCGCCGAGGACCCGCACTTCGACGAAAACTCAAGATCTTCGCAATTTAACGTCGCAAAGGCCTGAAGATTACACTCACCAAATTTGAAGATGATCAGATTAAAACTGTAGGAGGAGTTCGTTAAAGTACGAGGCCTGAAAATGGCAAAAACTGCACAAAAATCTGAGAGGAAGTTCAAAATGGCTGACTTCCTGTTGTGTTTAGGGCTACGCTCCAAGAGACTTTTTTGTAGGTATTAGGTAATTACATGTATGTACCGAATTTCGTGCACGTACGTGGAACGATGCGGGAGGCGCACTCCGTTGAACTTTTATAGGTGGCGCTATCGAGCCATTTTGCCCCGTCCAATTCTGAAACCTATATCAGATGTAAATTTTCGCCAGTTCTGACGTGTGTGCAAAGTTTCGTGAGTTTTCGAGCATGTTTAGGCCCTCAAAAATGCAATACAATGCGGAGAAGAATAATAATAATTAAAGCTGCAAGCAGCGATGAAAGGGCCCTCGCACCCGTGCCATCAACACTCGGTGGCTTTAGGAAGACAGAGCATGGTTGGGAAATGTACATTTAAGGAGGTATATATAGTAAGAGTATGTCAAAGTCAGTTACAAAATGTTTTGTATAATGGTGATAATAGCATGCTTCATGACTCAGCTAAGTGTTGCTAGCATGTTTAGTCTGTTTCTAGCATGCTTAGTACACAATAATTATGTGGTTAGTACTGCATTACTGTGTTAACCATGTCAGTTTCTGTTGCCAGTAGGTGGCGTTATGACTATAACTGAATATGAGCATGGATGTGTGTTCAGGACAGAACTCTTATCAAACGTGTGAAGTTTGGTGCAAATTGGACATTGCCTTCTTGAGTAACAACAAAGTCATGTTTCATTGAATTAGCATTCTTTAGCACTTAGCTAAGCATTGTTAGCATGTTTTAACATGTTTCTAGCATGTTTAGAACTCAATGGCATTTTTAACATGTTGCTAGAACGGCATCAACGTGTTAAACATGTCACTTCCTGTTGCCAGTAGGTGGCGCTATTACTATAACTGAACATTCTCATGTAGATGTGTTCAGGCCATGATTCTTATCAAAAGTGTGAAGTTTGGGGCAGATTGGACATTCCATGCCTGAGTTACAGCAAATTCATATTTAATTGCAGTAATATCATTCTTTAGCACTTAGCTAAGTGTTTGCTAGTATGTTTTAGCATGTCTCTAGTATGTTGGTAGGATGTTTAGCACCTACTGGCATTTTTTTATATGTTATTAGGAGTCAAGAACAGTGTTAAACGTCACTTCCTGTTGCCAGCAGGTGGCGCTATGACTATAACTAAATATGAGCATGGACATGTGTTCAAGAGATAACTCTTATCAAACGTGTGAAGTTTGGGGTAGATTGTACATTGCCTTCTTGAGTAACAACAAAGTCCTGTTTCATTGAATTAGCATGCTTTAGCACTTAGCTAAGTATTGCTAGCATGTTTTAACATGTTTCTAGCATGTTTAGAACTCAATGGCATTTTTAACATGTTGCTAGAACGGCATCAACGTGTTAAACATGTCACTTCCTGTTGCCAGTAGGTGGCGCTATTACTGTAACTGAATTTGAGCATAGACATGTGTTCAGGCCATGATTCTTATCAAACGTGTGAAGTTTGGGGCAGATTGGACATTCCGTGCCTGAGTTACAGCAAATTCCTATTTAATTGCAGTAATAGCATGCTTTAGCACTTAGCTAAGTGTTTGCTAGCATGTTTCTAGTATGTTGATAACCTGTTTAGCACTTGCTGGCTCTTTTTTATATGTTATTAGGAGACCACAACACTGTTAAACATGTCACTTCCTGTTGACAGCAGGTGGCGCTATTACTATAACTGAATATTCTCATGTAGATGTGTTCAGGCCATGACTCTTATCAAACGTGTGAAGTTTGGGGCAGATTGGACATTCCATGCCTGTGTTACAGCAAATTCCTATTAAATGGCAGCAATAGCATGCTTTAGCACTTAGCTAAGTGTTTGCTAGCATGTTTTAGCATGTTTCTAGTATGTTGTTAGCATGTTTAGCACTTGCTGGCACTTTTTTATATGTTTTTATATGTCCACAACAGTGTTTAACATGTCACTTCCTGTTGCCAGCAGGTGGCACTATGACTGTAACTGAATATGAGCATGGTCATGTGTTCAGGACAGAATGTTTATTAAAAGTGTGAAGTTTGGCGCAGATTGGACATTGCCTTCTTGAGTAACAACAACATCCTGTTTCATTGAATTAGCATGCTTTAGCACTTAGCTAAGTATTGCTAGCATGTTTTAACATGTTTCTAGCATGTTTAGAAGTCAATGGCATTTTTAACATGTTGCTAGAATGGCATCAACGTGTTAAACATGACACTTCCTGTTACCAGTAGGTGGCGCTATTACTATAACTGAATATTCTCATGTAGATGTGTTCAGGACAGAACGCTTATCAAAAGTGTGAAGTTTGGGGCAGATTGGACATTCCATGCCTGAGTTACAGCAAATTCCTATTTAATTGCAATAATAGCATGCTTTAGCACTTAGCTAAGAGTTTGCTAGCATGTTTTAGCATGCTTCTAGTATGTTGTTAGCATGTTTAGCACTTGCTGGCACTTTTTTATATGTTATTAGGAGTCCATAACAGTGTTAAACATGTCACTTCCTGTTACCAGCAGGTGGCGCTATGACTATAACTGAATATGAGCATGGTCATGTGTTCAGGACAGAACTCTTATCAAACGTGTGAAGTTTGGGGCAGATTGGACATTCCATGCCTGAGTTACAGCAACTTCCTGTTTCATGGCGAAACATCGAAATTTGTCAGGCCGCCGAGGACCCGCCCTTCGACGAAAACTCAAGATCTTCGCAATTTAACGTCGCAAAGGCCTTAAGATTACACTCACCAAATTTGAAGATGATCAGATTAAAACTGTAGGAGGAGTTCATTAAAGTATGAGGCCTGAAAATGGCAAAAACTGCACAAAAATCTGAGAGGAAGTTCAAAATGGCTGACTTCCTGTTGTGTTTAGGGCTACGCTCCAAGAGACTTTTTGGTAGGTATTAGGTCATTACATGTATGTACCGAATTTCGTGCACATACGTGGAACGTTGCGGGAGGCGCACTCCGTTGAACTTTTATAGGTGGCGCTATCGAGCCATTTTGCCCTGTCCAATTCTGAAACCTATATCAGATGTAAATTTTCGCCAGTTCTGACGCGTGTGCAAAGTTTCGTGAGTTTTCGAGCATGTTTAGGCCCTCAAAAATGCAATTTAATGCGGAGAAGAATAATAATAATAATAATAATAATAATAATAATAATAATAATAAACAGAGCAATTCCAAGAGGGTCCTCACACCATCGGTGCTCGGGCCCTAATAATAAACAGAGCAATTCCAAGAGGGTCCTCACACCATCGGTGCTCGGGCCCTAATAATAATAAACAGAGCAATTCCAAGAGGGTCCTCACACCATCGGTGCTCGGGCCCTAATAATAAATATAGCTGCGAGCAGCGATTACGGGCCCAAGCCGGTGGCACCGCAACCCCGATGCCTTTAGTTACCTAAAGGCACCGGGGTGGCGGTGCCGCCAGCTTTGGCCCTTCATCGCTGCTCGCAGCTATATATATATATATATATATATATATATATATATATATATATATATATATATATATATATCTTTAATGTATTTTTATCATGTTGAAAAAGTTTGGTGTGAATAAAATAAACCACTTAGGAGGAGTAATTAAAAACTCAGAGTCTGACATATCCAAAAAATCCACATTCAAACCAAAATATCTGACTTCCTGTTGCTCGGAGCTAATGACTGTAAATTAGAAAGTTGTCCGGCTCGATGAGACCAATATGCGTACTGATTTTTGTAACTGTGGATAAAAGTAACCCCCCACTTTTGTCAAAAGCATTTTGAAAGTGACACACTTCCTGCTACCAGTTGGTGGCGCTATAACTTTGACTCACAATAGTTACATCCATCTGACCGGCCTCTTACCATGAACACACTGCTGAAGTTTCATCAAGATCAGTTAATGTATGCAGAAGTTATAACACTTCGTGTTTCTCTTTTCTCGCCATAAATTCGTTTCCTCGCCACGGCCAAACCGTTCGAGATATCAAAAATCCATCCGCAATTTAGAATCCTCAATGTCTTGACTTCATGCTGACCGAGTTTGGAGGCGAGTGGATGAATTCTCTAGGAGGAGTACATCAAATTCCACAGCATACGTTTTTCAAACAACCCATAATAGCAGACTTCCTGTTGGGCGGAGCTAATAATTTAGAGTGCGGAAGTTGTTCGGCCCGATGAGATCTATATGTGTACCGAGTTTTATATTAATTCATGCAAGCGTGTTTGATATATGGACCAAGTTTTCAGACCCCGTTCAAGGGGGCGCTGTCGAGGCCCCCTGCCACGCCCAGGTACCAGCTTCAGCCCGGCCCTGATGGCCGCAGGTTCTGACCTGTGTGCAAAGTTTCAAGAGTTTTCGAGCACGTTAAGGGCCCCAAAAGACCCTGAAACCTTGAAAAAAAATTATAAAAGCAACTTTCTCCTAACAGACAAATCCTCCACCCCCCCCCCCCCCACACACACACACAGAGACACAGATACAGAGAGAGAGAGAGAGAGAGAATTCTCCAAAAAATCACATTCAAACCAAAATATCTGACTTCCTGTTGGTCGGAGCTAATAACTCTAAATTAGAAAGTTGTCCGGCTCAATGAGAACAATATACATACCGATTTTTGTGATTCTAGGAAAAACTAAGCCCCCATTTTTGACTAAAGGTGGCGCTACTGAGCCCCTCACCACGCCCATTTCTGAAACTTTGCACATGTCTACTGGCTAATAAATGTGATGTGTCTGTCGAGTTTCATGCATTTTCAAGCATGTGAAGACTCTCAAAAGCATCCGAAAAGAATATTAAAGTTTGATGCGTTGCCACGGCAACAGTATCTAAGATATCAATAATCCTTTCACAGGTCTACATCTGCCGTGTGTCTACATTATACACATAAAGTTTGAAGCAAATCGGATAAAAATAAGAGGGTGATTTCAAAGCATTTTGAAAGTGACACACTTCCTGCTGCCAGTCGGTGGCGCTATAACTTTGACTCACAATAGTCACATCCATGTGATCGGCCTCTTACAACGAACACACTGCTGAAGTTTCATCAAGATCAGTCAATTTATGCAGAAGTTATAACACACTTCCTGTTTCCATTATTCACCATAAATTCGTTTCCTCACCACGGCCAAACCGTTCGAGATATCAAAAATCCCCTGGCAATTTTTCATCCTCAATGTCTTGACTTCAT
Source organism: Abramis brama (assembly GCF_963993115.1). NCBI lineage: Eukaryota > Metazoa > Chordata > Actinopteri > Cypriniformes > Leuciscidae > Abramis > Abramis brama. Next base: position 16,531 of record NW_028155911.1, on the reverse strand, counting down.
GCTGACCGAGTTTGGAGGCGATTGGATGAATTCCCTAGGAGGAGTATTTCACATTCCATTGTATGCGTTTTCCAAACAACGTATAATAACCGACTTCCTGTTGGGCTTTTGTAAAACTTAGAGCACGAAAGTTGTTCGGCCCGATGAGATCTATATGTGTACTGAGTTTCATATTATTACATGCAAGCGTGTTTGATATATGGACCAAGATTTCGGATCCCATTCCAGGGGGCGCTGTCGAGCCCCCCTGCCACGCCCGGGTACCAGCTTCAGCCCGGCCCTGATGGCCGCGGGTTCTGACCTGTGTGCAAAGTTTCAAGAGTTTTCGAGCATGTTAAGGGCCCCAAAAGTGCCCGAGAAGTAGAAAAAAATAATAATAAATATAGCTGCGAGCAGCGATTACGGGCCCAAGCCGGTGGCACCGCAACCCCGATGCCTTTAGTTACCTAAAGGCACCGGGGTGGCGGTGCCGCCGGCTTGGGCCCTCCATCGCTGCTTGCAGCTATGTTTATATATATATATATATATATATATATATACAGTATATATATAACAAAAGATATATACATTATATATATATCAGACAAGTAATATTCTCTGTCTTGTCACTTCACAAAAAAATGGTACAAATTGTACTACTGACTATTTAAACAAAGCAGTGTAATTTTGATAAGTTAGGTTGACTATTTTATAATTATATTTTATTAGGGCTATAATGAACAGGCTGCGATGTCAAGATTGCAATGCTGGTGTGTGTGTGTGTGTGTGTGTGTGTGTGTGTCGTGGGCGTGATTGAACAGTGGAGACATAAAAATATACTTTATGGTGCTAACTTTAAAATTGAAATAAAATGCTCACGGCTGCACGGGAATTCATTCCTACTTCCATAGGAATTCATTGAAAAAGCTCGCTCTGCTCCCAACCATAATCAATGTCAGTGCGGACGAACATATTTTACTTTCGTTTTTAAGTTAGCGATTCAAAAGCCCCCAGCAGTGTCACACGTCGATTAACCGGTGGGAAATTTTTTATCACAGTCACATCCCTAATATATTTATATATAAATACAATAGGCCTACCTGAAAGAGAATTTTACTTGCCCGACCAGAGTATATCCTGATTAGAACGTCAATAACAAAAAAATAACTTGGGAATCACTAAAACGAGAGATTATTCTAATTTCATTGCATTCATTTTAAGTTGCAATAAGCAGTTAATAATAAATGTATTACTGATCAATGGTAACAAGGTTGCACTGCTGAGGCTCGTGCAGCTTCTCCAGGAGAATTGTAAACAAATGAGCGCAGCACACAAAAAAGCAACCCAGTTAACAACATACTGACTATAAAAATTACAAATATGGAGTTTTTATATATTTTATAACATATGATAGAGTTAAGCAACCTCACTTGACGAGTAGGCAACTATTTCCTGAATACAATCACGATTGAAACTGTGACATTGATTTCATACAACAGGTTAATAAACAGTTACAATTAAGTCACTTACATTTTAGATGCAATATTGACTGTTTTTGTTCTGTTTCAGCAGCAAAAATAGTTAAAGATCACAGCAGAACCATCGCGCATCTCACAGCAACTTGTTTTCTCATTACTGAATGATTCAGCATTTTGAACGAATCGGTTGACTCAAAGATTCAATGACCAATCCATAAACATCTGTCTCAATCATGAATGACTCAGTCATTCGAACGAATCGTTTGAACGAATTAATTAATGACTCGCTCATTAAGACGATCGCCTGGCGACACCTAATGGCGGTTTAGTGTTATGTTTAAAAGTATCATTCTTTCCAACGTGTGTGCACCATTATCAATGTCTGTGCGGACGTCTTTACTTTCACTTTTATATTAGCGATTTAAAAGCACCCGCTCGTGTCACACATCGATTAACCAATGGGAAAATATCCTCACAGTCATATACCTAATAAATTTATATTTAAATACAATAGGCCTACCTAGTAAAACGTTTTATATACTATTTTGATATCCTTTTGGACACAAGAGGGCAGTATAGCCCTATGTTTGCTTTTTTTGTTGAACCAAATAGCACTAAATAGCCTGTTCATAACTTTTTCATACTTCTTGAATTGCAAAAACAGAATAAAATGGGTTTAGTTCTAATATTTGTATAATTTTATATAAAAATAAATGGTGCATAATTACATTTTTAGAAGTTATGAGATGTTTCCTGCTTCCTTTTTGACATTAATTTAATCCCTCGCCATAGCAAAACCGTTTGAGATATTCAATATCCGTTCACAATTTAGCATCTTTAATGTATTTTCATCATGTTGAAAAAGTTTGGTAGGAATAAAATAAATATTTTAAGAGGAGTGGCTAAAAATTCAGAGGCTGATTTTGCAAAAAAATCCACATTCAGACCAAAATATCTGACTTCCTCATGGCCGGAGCTAATGAATGTAAATTAGAAAGTTGTCCGGCTTGATGAGAACAATATACAAACTATTTTTTTTTTACTGTAGTTAAAACTAACCCCCCCACTTTTGTCAAAAGCATGTTGAAAGTGACACACTTCCTGCTGCCAGTTGGTGGCGCTATAACTTTGACTCACAATAGTTACATCCATCTGATCGGCCTCTTACCACGAACACACTGGTGAAGTTTCATCAAGATCAGTTAATGTATGCAGAAGTTATACCACTTCGTGTTTCTCTTTTCTCGCCATAAATTCGTTTCCTCGCCACGGCCAAACCGTTCGAGATATCAAAAATCCGTCCGCAATTTAGCATCCTCAATGTCTTGACTTCATGCACACCGAGTTTGGTGGGGATTGGATGAATTCTCTAGGAGGAGTACTTCGCATTCCACAGCGAGCGTTTTCCAAACAACCCATAATAGCCGACTTCCTGTTGGGCTGGCGTAAAACTTGACCTGGGGAAAGTTGTTCGGCACGATGAGATCTATATGTGTACCGAGTTTCATATTAATTCATGCAAGCGTGTTTGATATATGGACCAAGTTTTAGAACCCTGTTCAAGGGGGCGCTGTTGAGCCCCCCAGCCACGCCCGGGTACCAGCTTCTGCCCGTCCCTGATGGCAGGGGGTTCTGACTTGTGTGCAAAGTTTCAAGAGTTTTTGAGCACGTTAAGGACCCCAAAAGCCCCTGAAACCTTGATTAACAATATAAAAGCAATAGTCAAATCCCCCCTCCCCTCACACACACAGAGACACAGAGAGAGGGAGAGAAAATTCTTTAGAAAATCCACATTCAAACCAAAATATCTCTCTTCCTGTTGGTCGGAGATAGTTAATGTCAAATAGAAAGTTGTCCGTCTTGATGAGAACAATACACACACCAAGTTTTGTTGCTGTTGATAAAACTAACCCCCCCACTTATGACTAAAGGTGGCGCTACTGAGCCCCTCACCATGCCCGTTTCTGAAACTTTGCACATGTCTACGGGCTAATAAATGTGATGTGTCTGTCGAGTTTCATCCAATTTCAAGTATGTTAAGAGTCTCAAAAGCATCAAAAAAGAATATTAAAGTTTGATGCGTTGCCACGGCAACAGTATCTAAGATATCTATAATCCTTTCACAGGTCTACATCTGCCGTGTGTTTACATTATACACATAAAGTTTGAAGCAAATCGGGTAAAAATAAGAGGGTGATTTCAAAGCATTTTGAAAGTGACACACTTCCTGCTGCCAGTTGGTGGCGCTATAATTTTGACTCACAATAGTCACATCCATGTGATCGGCCTTTTACCACGAACACACTGCTGAAGTTTCATCAAGATCAGTTAATGTATGCAGGAGTTATAACACACTTCCTGTTTTCATTATTCGCCATAAATTCGTTTCCTCGCCACGGCCAAACCGTTCGAGATATCAAAAATCCGTCCACAATTTAGCATCCTCAATGTCTTGACTTCATGCTGACCGAGTTTGCAGGCGATTGGATCAATTCCCTAGGAGGAGTACATTAAATTCCACAGCATGCGTTTCCAAACAACCCATAATAGCCGACTTCCTGTTGGGCTGGCGTAAAACTTAGAGCACGAAAGTTGTTCGGCCCGATGAGATCTATATGTGTTCTGAGTTTCATATTATTACATGCAAGTGTGTTTGATTTATGGACAAGTGTTCGGATCCCGTTCCAGGGGGCGCTGTCGAGCCCCCCTGCCACGCCCGGGTACCAGCTTCAGCCCGGCCCTGATGGCCGCGGGTTCTGACCCGTGTGCAAAGTTTCAAGAGTTTTCGAGCATGTTAAGGGCCCCAAAAGTGCCCGGAACCTTGACAAAATAATAATAATAATAATAATAATAATAATAATTAAAGCTGCAAGCAGCGATGAAAGGGCCCTCGCACCCGTGCCATCGTCACTCGGTGGCTTTAGGAAGACAGAGCATGGTTGGGCAATGTGCATTTAAGGAGGTATAGTAGTTGCTAGCATGTTTAGTATGTTTCTAGCATGCTTAGTACACAATAATTATGTGGTTAGTACTGCATTACTGTGTTAACCATGTCAGTTTCTGTTGCCAGTAGGTGGCGTTATGACTATAACTGAATATGAGCATGGATGTGTGTTCAGGACAGAACTCTTATCAAACGTGTGAAGTTTGGTGCAAATTGGACATTGCCTTCTTGAGTAACAACAAAGTCATGTTTCATTGAATTAGCATTCTTTAGCACTTAGCTAAGCATTGTTAGCATGTTTTAACATGTTTCTAGCATGTTTAGAACTCAATGGCATTTTTAACATGTTGCTAGAACGGCATCAACGTGTTAAACATGTCACTTCCTGTTGCCAGTAGGTGGCGCTATTACTATAACTGAACATTCTCATGTAGATGTGTTCAGGCCATGATTCTTATCAAAAGTGTGAAGTTTGGGGCAGATTGGACATTCCATGCCTGAGTTACAGCAAATTCATATTTAATTGCAGTAATATCATTCTTTAGCACTTAGCTAAGTGTTTGCTAGTATGTTTTAGCATGTCTCTAGTATGTTGGTAGGATGTTTAGCACCTACTGGCATTTTTTTATATGTTATTAGGAGTCAAGAACAGTGTTAAACGTCACTTCCTGTTGCCAGCAGGTGGCGCTATGACTATAACTAAATATGAGCATGGACATGTGTTCAAGAGATAACTCTTATCAAACGTGTGAAGTTTGGGGTAGATTGTACATTGCCTTCTTGAGTAACAACAAAGTCCTGTTTCATTGAATTAGCATGCTTTAGCACTTAGCTAAGTATTGCTAGCATGTTTTAACATGTTTCTAGCATGTTTAGAACTCAATGGCATTTTTAACATGTTGCTAGAACGGCATCAACGTGTTAAACATGTCACTTCCTGTTGCCAGTAGGTGGCGCTATTACTGTAACTGAATTTGAGCATAGACATGTGTTCAGGCCATGATTCTTATCAAACGTGTGAAGTTTGGGGCAGATTGGACATTCCGTGCCTGAGTTACAGCAAATTCCTATTTAATTGCAGTAATAGCATGCTTTAGCACTTAGCTAAGTGTTTGCTAGCATGTTTCTAGTATGTTGATAACCTGTTTAGCACTTGCTGGCTCTTTTTTATATGTTATTAGGAGACCACAACACTGTTAAACATGTCACTTCCTGTTGACAGCAGGTGGCGCTATTACTATAACTGAATATTCTCATGTAGATGTGTTCAGGCCATGACTCTTATCAAACGTGTGAAGTTTGGGGCAGATTGGACATTCCATGCCTGTGTTACAGCAAATTCCTATTAAATGGCAGCAATAGCATGCTTTAGCACTTAGCTAAGTGTTTGCTAGCATGTTTTAGCATGTTTCTAGTATGTTGTTAGCATGTTTAGCACTTGCTGGCACTTTTTTATATGTTTTTATATGTCCACAACAGTGTTTAACATGTCACTTCCTGTTGCCAGCAGGTGGCACTATGACTGTAACTGAATATGAGCATGGTCATGTGTTCAGGACAGAATGTTTATTAAAAGTGTGAAGTTTGGCGCAGATTGGACATTGCCTTCTTGAGTAACAACAACATCCTGTTTCATTGAATTAGCATGCTTTAGCACTTAGCTAAGTATTGCTAGCATGTTTTAACATGTTTCTAGCATGTTTAGAAGTCAATGGCATTTTTAACATGTTGCTAGAATGGCATCAACGTGTTAAACATGACACTTCCTGTTACCAGTAGGTGGCGCTATTACTATAACTGAATATTCTCATGTAGATGTGTTCAGGACAGAACGCTTATCAAAAGTGTGAAGTTTGGGGCAGATTGGACATTCCATGCCTGAGTTACAGCAAATTCCTATTTAATTGCAATAATAGCATGCTTTAGCACTTAGCTAAGAGTTTGCTAGCATGTTTTAGCATGCTTCTAGTATGTTGTTAGCATGTTTAGCACTTGCTGGCACTTTTTTATATGTTATTAGGAGTCCATAACAGTGTTAAACATGTCACTTCCTGTTACCAGCAGGTGGCGCTATGACTATAACTGAATATGAGCATGGTCATGTGTTCAGGACAGAACTCTTATCAAACGTGTGAAGTTTGGGGCAGATTGGACATTCCATGCCTGAGTTACAGCAACTTCCTGTTTCATGGCGAAACATCGAAATTTGTCAGGCCGCCGAGGACCCGCCCTTCGACGAAAACTCAAGATCTTCGCAATTTAACGTCGCAAAGGCCTTAAGATTACACTCACCAAATTTGAAGATGATCAGATTAAAACTGTAGGAGGAGTTCATTAAAGTATGAGGCCTGAAAATGGCAAAAACTGCACAAAAATCTGAGAGGAAGTTCAAAATGGCTGACTTCCTGTTGTGTTTAGGGCTACGCTCCAAGAGACTTTTTGGTAGGTATTAGGTCATTACATGTATGTACCGAATTTCGTGCACATACGTGGAACGTTGCGGGAGGCGCACTCCGTTGAACTTTTATAGGTGGCGCTATCGAGCCATTTTGCCCTGTCCAATTCTGAAACCTATATCAGATGTAAATTTTCGCCAGTTCTGACGCGTGTGCAAAGTTTCGTGAGTTTTCGAGCATGTTTAGGCCCTCAAAAATGCAATTTAATGCGGAGAAGAATAATAATAATAATAATAATAATAATAATAATAATAATAATAAACAGAGCAATTCCAAGAGGGTCCTCACACCATCGGTGCTCGGGCCCTAATAATAAACAGAGCAATTCCAAGAGGGTCCTCACACCATCGGTGCTCGGGCCCTAATAATAATAAACAGAGCAATTCCAAGAGGGTCCTCACACCATCGGTGCTCGGGCCCTAATAATAAATATAGCTGCGAGCAGCGATTACGGGCCCAAGCCGGTGGCACCGCAACCCCGATGCCTTTAGTTACCTAAAGGCACCGGGGTGGCGGTGCCGCCAGCTTTGGCCCTTCATCGCTGCTCGCAGCTATATATATATATATATATATATATATATATATATATATATATATATATATATATATATATCTTTAATGTATTTTTATCATGTTGAAAAAGTTTGGTGTGAATAAAATAAACCACTTAGGAGGAGTAATTAAAAACTCAGAGTCTGACATATCCAAAAAATCCACATTCAAACCAAAATATCTGACTTCCTGTTGCTCGGAGCTAATGACTGTAAATTAGAAAGTTGTCCGGCTCGATGAGACCAATATGCGTACTGATTTTTGTAACTGTGGATAAAAGTAACCCCCCACTTTTGTCAAAAGCATTTTGAAAGTGACACACTTCCTGCTACCAGTTGGTGGCGCTATAACTTTGACTCACAATAGTTACATCCATCTGACCGGCCTCTTACCATGAACACACTGCTGAAGTTTCATCAAGATCAGTTAATGTATGCAGAAGTTATAACACTTCGTGTTTCTCTTTTCTCGCCATAAATTCGTTTCCTCGCCACGGCCAAACCGTTCGAGATATCAAAAATCCATCCGCAATTTAGAATCCTCAATGTCTTGACTTCATGCTGACCGAGTTTGGAGGCGAGTGGATGAATTCTCTAGGAGGAGTACATCAAATTCCACAGCATACGTTTTTCAAACAACCCATAATAGCAGACTTCCTGTTGGGCGGAGCTAATAATTTAGAGTGCGGAAGTTGTTCGGCCCGATGAGATCTATATGTGTACCGAGTTTTATATTAATTCATGCAAGCGTGTTTGATATATGGACCAAGTTTTCAGACCCCGTTCAAGGGGGCGCTGTCGAGGCCCCCTGCCACGCCCAGGTACCAGCTTCAGCCCGGCCCTGATGGCCGCAGGTTCTGACCTGTGTGCAAAGTTTCAAGAGTTTTCGAGCACGTTAAGGGCCCCAAAAGACCCTGAAACCTTGAAAAAAAATTATAAAAGCAACTTTCTCCTAACAGACAAATCCTCCACCCCCCCCCCCCCCACACACACACACAGAGACACAGATACAGAGAGAGAGAGAGAGAGAGAATTCTCCAAAAAATCACATTCAAACCAAAATATCTGACTTCCTGTTGGTCGGAGCTAATAACTCTAAATTAGAAAGTTGTCCGGCTCAATGAGAACAATATACATACCGATTTTTGTGATTCTAGGAAAAACTAAGCCCCCATTTTTGACTAAAGGTGGCGCTACTGAGCCCCTCACCACGCCCATTTCTGAAACTTTGCACATGTCTACTGGCTAATAAATGTGATGTGTCTGTCGAGTTTCATGCATTTTCAAGCATGTGAAGACTCTCAAAAGCATCCGAAAAGAATATTAAAGTTTGATGCGTTGCCACGGCAACAGTATCTAAGATATCAATAATCCTTTCACAGGTCTACATCTGCCGTGTGTCTACATTATACACATAAAGTTTGAAGCAAATCGGATAAAAATAAGAGGGTGATTTCAAAGCATTTTGAAAGTGACACACTTCCTGCTGCCAGTCGGTGGCGCTATAACTTTGACTCACAATAGTCACATCCATGTGATCGGCCTCTTACAACGAACACACTGCTGAAGTTTCATCAAGATCAGTCAATTTATGCAGAAGTTATAACACACTTCCTGTTTCCATTATTCACCATAAATTCGTTTCCTCACCACGGCCAAACCGTTCGAGATATCAAAAATCCCCTGGCAATTTTTCATCCTCAATGTCTTGACTTCATGCTGACCGAGTTTGGAGGCGATTGGATGAATTCCCTAGGAGGAGTATTTCACATTCCATTGTATGCGTTTTCCAAACAACGTATAATAACCGACTTCCTGTTGGGCTTTTGTAAAACTTAGAGCACGAAAGTTGTTCGGCCCGATGAGATCTATATGTGTACTGAGTTTCATATTATTACATGCAAGCGTGTTTGATATATGGACCAAGATTTCGGATCCCATTCCAGGGGGCGCTGTCGAGCCCCCCTGCCACGCCCGGGTACCAGCTTCAGCCCGGCCCTGATGGCCGCGGGTTCTGACCTGTGTGCAAAGTTTCAAGAGTTTTCGAGCATGTTAAGGGCCCCAAAAGTGCCCGAGAAGTAGAAAAAAATAATAATAAATATAGCTGCGAGCAGCGATTACGGGCCCAAGCCGGTGGCACCGCAACCCCGATGCCTTTAGTTACCTAAAGGCACCGGGGTGGCGGTGCCGCCGGCTTGGGCCCTCCATCGCTGCTTGCAGCTATGTTTATATATATATATATATATATATATATATACAGTATATATATAACAAAAGATATATACATTATATATATATCAGACAAGTAATATTCTCTGTCTTGTCACTTCACAAAAAAATGGTACAAATTGTACTACTGACTATTTAAACAAAGCAGTGTAATTTTGATAAGTTAGGTTGACTATTTTATAATTATATTTTATTAGGGCTATAATGAACAGGCTGCGATGTCAAGATTGCAATGCTGGTGTGTGTGTGTGTGTGTGTGTGTGTGTGTGTCGTGGGCGTGATTGAACAGTGGAGACATAAAAATATACTTTATGGTGCTAACTTTAAAATTGAAATAAAATGCTCACGGCTGCACGGGAATTCATTCCTACTTCCATAGGAATTCATTGAAAAAGCTCGCTCTGCTCCCAACCATAATCAATGTCAGTGCGGACGAACATATTTTACTTTCGTTTTTAAGTTAGCGATTCAAAAGCCCCCAGCAGTGTCACACGTCGATTAACCGGTGGGAAATTTTTTATCACAGTCACATCCCTAATATATTTATATATAAATACAATAGGCCTACCTGAAAGAGAATTTTACTTGCCCGACCAGAGTATATCCTGATTAGAACGTCAATAACAAAAAAATAACTTGGGAATCACTAAAACGAGAGATTATTCTAATTTCATTGCATTCATTTTAAGTTGCAATAAGCAGTTAATAATAAATGTATTACTGATCAATGGTAACAAGGTTGCACTGCTGAGGCTCGTGCAGCTTCTCCAGGAGAATTGTAAACAAATGAGCGCAGCACACAAAAAAGCAACCCAGTTAACAACATACTGACTATAAAAATTACAAATATGGAGTTTTTATATATTTTATAACATATGATAGAGTTAAGCAACCTCACTTGACGAGTAGGCAACTATTTCCTGAATACAATCACGATTGAAACTGTGACATTGATTTCATACAACAGGTTAATAAACAGTTACAATTAAGTCACTTACATTTTAGATGCAATATTGACTGTTTTTGTTCTGTTTCAGCAGCAAAAATAGTTAAAGATCACAGCAGAACCATCGCGCATCTCACAGCAACTTGTTTTCTCATTACTGAATGATTCAGCATTTTGAACGAATCGGTTGACTCAAAGATTCAATGACCAATCCATAAACATCTGTCTCAATCATGAATGACTCAGTCATTCGAACGAATCGTTTGAACGAATTAATTAATGACTCGCTCATTAAGACGATCGCCTGGCGACACCTAATGGCGGTTTAGTGTTATGTTTAAAAGTATCATTCTTTCCAACGTGTGTGCACCATTATCAATGTCTGTGCGGACGTCTTTACTTTCACTTTTATATTAGCGATTTAAAAGCACCCGCTCGTGTCACACATCGATTAACCAATGGGAAAATATCCTCACAGTCATATACCTAATAAATTTATATTTAAATACAATAGGCCTACCTAGTAAAACGTTTTATATACTATTTTGATATCCTTTTGGACACAAGAGGGCAGTATAGCCCTATGTTTGCTTTTTTTGTTGAACCAAATAGCACTAAATAGCCTGTTCATAACTTTTTCATACTTCTTGAATTGCAAAAACAGAATAAAATGGGTTTAGTTCTAATATTTGTATAATTTTATATAAAAATAAATGGTGCATAATTACATTTTTAGAAGTTATGAGATGTTTCCTGCTTCCTTTTTGACATTAATTTAATCCCTCGCCATAGCAAAACCGTTTGAGATATTCAATATCCGTTCACAATTTAGCATCTTTAATGTATTTTCATCATGTTGAAAAAGTTTGGTAGGAATAAAATAAATATTTTAAGAGGAGTGGCTAAAAATTCAGAGGCTGATTTTGCAAAAAAATCCACATTCAGACCAAAATATCTGACTTCCTCATGGCCGGAGCTAATGAATGTAAATTAGAAAGTTGTCCGGCTTGATGAGAACAATATACAAACTATTTTTTTTTTACTGTAGTTAAAACTAACCCCCCCACTTTTGTCAAAAGCATGTTGAAAGTGACACACTTCCTGCTGCCAGTTGGTGGCGCTATAACTTTGACTCACAATAGTTACATCCATCTGATCGGCCTCTTACCACGAACACACTGGTGAAGTTTCATCAAGATCAGTTAATGTATGCAGAAGTTATACCACTTCGTGTTTCTCTTTTCTCGCCATAAATTCGTTTCCTCGCCACGGCCAAACCGTTCGAGATATCAAAAATCCGTCCGCAATTTAGCATCCTCAATGTCTTGACTTCATGCACACCGAGTTTGGTGGGGATTGGATGAATTCTCTAGGAGGAGTACTTCGCATTCCACAGCGAGCGTTTTCCAAACAACCCATAATAGCCGACTTCCTGTTGGGCTGGCGTAAAACTTGACCTGGGGAAAGTTGTTCGGCACGATGAGATCTATATGTGTACCGAGTTTCATATTAATTCATGCAAGCGTGTTTGATATATGGACCAAGTTTTAGAACCCTGTTCAAGGGGGCGCTGTTGAGCCCCCCAGCCACGCCCGGGTACCAGCTTCTGCCCGTCCCTGATGGCAGGGGGTTCTGACTTGTGTGCAAAGTTTCAAGAGTTTTTGAGCACGTTAAGGACCCCAAAAGCCCCTGAAACCTTGATTAACAATATAAAAGCAATAGTCAAATCCCCCCTCCCCTCACACACACAGAGACACAGAGAGAGGGAGAGAAAATTCTTTAGAAAATCCACATTCAAACCAAAATATCTCTCTTCCTGTTGGTCGGAGATAGTTAATGTCAAATAGAAAGTTGTCCGTCTTGATGAGAACAATACACACACCAAGTTTTGTTGCTGTTGATAAAACTAACCCCCCCACTTATGACTAAAGGTGGCGCTACTGAGCCCCTCACCATGCCCGTTTCTGAAACTTTGCACATGTCTACGGGCTAATAAATGTGATGTGTCTGTCGAGTTTCATCCAATTTCAAGTATGTTAAGAGTCTCAAAAGCATCAAAAAAGAATATTAAAGTTTGATGCGTTGCCACGGCAACAGTATCTAAGATATCTATAATCCTTTCACAGGTCTACATCTGCCGTGTGTTTACATTATACACATAAAGTTTGAAGCAAATCGGGTAAAAATAAGAGGGTGATTTCAAAGCATTTTGAAAGTGACACACTTCCTGCTGCCAGTTGGTGGCGCTATAATTTTGACTCACAATAGTCACATCCATGTGATCGGCCTTTTACCACGAACACACTGCTGAAGTTTCATCAAGATCAGTTAATGTATGCAGGAGTTATAACACACTTCCTGTTTTCATTATTCGCCATAAATTCGTTTCCTCGCCACGGCCAAACCGTTCGAGATATCAAAAATCCGTCCACAATTTAGCATCCTCAATGTCTTGACTTCATGCTGACCGAGTTTGCAGGCGATTGGATCAATTCCCTAGGAGGAGTACATTAAATTCCACAGCATGCGTTTCCAAACAACCCATAATAGCCGACTTCCTGTTGGGCTGGCGTAAAACTTAGAGCACGAAAGTTGTTCGGCCCGATGAGATCTATATGTGTTCTGAGTTTCATATTATTACATGCAAGTGTGTTTGATTTATGGACAAGTGTTCGGATCCCGTTCCAGGGGGCGCTGTCGAGCCCCCCTGCCACGCCCGGGTACCAGCTTCAGCCCGGCCCTGATGGCCGCGGGTTCTGACCCGTGTGCAAAGTTTCAAGAGTTTTCGAGCATGTTAAGGGCCCCAAAAGTGCACGGAACCTTGACAAAATAATAATAATAATAATAATAATAATAATAATTAAAGCTGCAAGCAGCGATGAAAGGGCCCTCGCACCCGTGCCATCGTCACTCGGTGGCTTTAGGAAGACAGAGCATGGTTGGGCAATGTGCATTTAAGGAGGTATAGTAGTTGCTAGCATGTTTAGTATGTTTCTAGCATGCTTAGTACACAATAGTTATGTGGTTAGTTCTGCATTACTGTTTTAACCATGTCAGTTTTTGTTGCCAGTAGGTGGGGCTATGTCTATATCTGAATATCGCTATGTAGATGTGTTCAGTGCAGGACTTTTATTAAACGTGTGAAGTTTGGGGCAGATTGGACATTGTATGCTTGAGTTACAGCAAATTCCTATTTAATTGCAGTAATAGCATGCTTTAGCACTTAGCTAAGTGTTTGCTAGCATGTTTTAGCATGTTTCTAGTATGTTGTTAGCATGTTTAGCACTTGCTGGCACTTTTTTATATGTTATCAGGAGTTCACAACAGGGTTAAACATGCCACTTCCTGTTGCCAGCAGGTGGCGCTATGACTGTAACTGAATATGTGCATGGTCATGAGTTCAGGACAAAACGCTTATCAAAAGTGTGAAGTTTGGCGCAGATTGGACATTGCCTTCTTGAGTAACGACAACATCCTGTTTCATTGAATTAGCATGCTTTAGCACTTAGCTAAGTATTGCTAGCATGTTTTAACATGTTTCTAGCATGTTTATAAGACAATGGCATTTTTAACATGTTGCTAGAACGGCATCAACGTGTTAAACATGACACTTCCTGTTACCAGTAGGTGGCGCTATTACTATAACTGAATATTCTCATGTAGATGTGTTCAGGCCATGACTCTTATCAAACGTGTGAAGTTTCGGGCAGATTGGACATTCCGTGCCTGAGTTACAGCCAATTCCTATTTAATTGCAGTAATAGCGAGCTTTAGCACTTAGCTAAGTGTTTGCTAGCATGTTTTAGCATGTTTCTAGTATGTTGTTAGCATGTTTAGCACTTGCTGGCACTTTTTTATATGTTATCAGGAGTTCACAACAGGGTTAAACATGCCACTTCCTGTTGCCAGCAGGTGGCGCTATGACTGTAACTGAATATGTGCATGGTCATGAGTTCAGGACAAAACGCTTATCAAAAGTGTGAAGTTTGGCGCAGATTGGACATTGCCTTCTTGAGTAACAACAACATCCTGTTTCATTGAATTAGCATGCTTTAGCACTTAGCTAAGTATTGCTAGCATGTTTTAACATGTTTCTAGCATGTTTATAAGTCAATGGCATTTTTAACATGTTGCTAGAACGGCATTAACGTGTTAAACACTAGGTGGCGCTATTACTATAACTGAATATTATCATGTAGATGTGTTCAGGCCTTGACTCTTATCAAACGTGTGAAGTTTGGGGCAGATTGGACATTCCGTGCCTGAGTTACAGCAAATTCCTATTTAATTGCAGTAATAGCATGCTTTAGCACTTAGTTAAGTGTTTGCTAGCATGTTTTAGCTTCTAGTATGTTGTTAGCATGTTTAGCACTTGCTGGCACTTTTTTATATGTTATCAGGAGTCCACAACAGTGTTTAACATGTCACTTCCTGTTGCCAGCAGGTGGCGCTATAAATGTAACTGAATATGAGCATGGTCATGTGTTCAGGACAGAACGCTTATCAAAAGTGTGAAGTTTGGCGCAGATTGGACATTGCCTTCTTGAGTAACAACAACATCCTGTTTCATTGAATTAGCATGCTTTAGCACTTAGCTAAGTATTGCTAGCATGTTTTAACATGTTTCTAGCATTTTTAGAACTCAATGGCATTTTTAACATGTTGCTAGAACAGCATCAACGTGTTAAACATGTCACTTCCTGTTGCCAGTAGGTGGCGCTATTACAATAACTGAATTTGAGCATGGACATGTGTTCAGGCCATGATTCTTATCAAACGTGTGAAGTTTGGGGCAGATTGGACATTCCATGCCTGAGTTACAGCAAATTCCTATTCAATTGCAGTAATAGCATGCTTTAACACTTAGCTAAGTGTTTGCTAGCATGTTTTAGCATGTTTCTAGTATGTTGTTAGCATGTTTAGCACTTGCTGGCACTTTTTTATATGTTATTAGGAGTCCACAACAGTGTTAAACATGTCACTTCCTGTTGCCAGCAGGTGGCGCTATGACTATAAATGAATATGAGCATGGTCATGTGTTCAGGACAGAATGCTTATCAAACGTGTGAAGTTTGGGGCAGATTGGACATTCCATGCCTGAGTTACAGCAACTTCCTGTTTCATGGCGAAACATCGAAATTTGTCAGGCCGCCGAGGACCCGCCCTTCGACGAAAACTCAAGATCTTCGCAATTTAACGTCGCAAAGGCCTTAAGATTATACTCACCAAATTTGAAGATGATCAGATTAAAACTGTAGGAGGAGTTCGTTAAAGTACGAGGCCTGAAAATGGCAAAAACTGCACAAAAATCTGAGAGGAAGTTCAAAATGGCTGACTTCCTGTTGTGTTTAGGGCTATGCTCCAAGAGACTTTTTTGTAGGTATTAGGTGATTACATGTATGTACCGAATTTCGTGCACGTACGTGGAACGTTGCGGGAGGCGCACTCCGTTGAACTTTTATAGGTGGCGCTATCGAGCCATTTTGCCCCGTCCAATTCTGAAACCTTTATCAGATGTAAATGTTCGCCAGTTCTGACGCGTGTGCAAAGTTTTGTGAGTTTTCGAGCATGTTTAGGCCCTCAAAAATGCAATTAAATGCGGAGAAGAATAATAATAATAATAAACAGAGCAATTCCAAGAGGGTCCTCACACCATCGGTGCTCGGGCCCTAATAATAATCCTACCGAAAACAATAGGGCCTTCGCCCTTTCAGGGCTTGGGCCCTAATAATAACAAAATATATATATAAATATAGCTGCGAGCAGCGATTACGGGCCCAAGCCGGTGGCACCGCAACCCCGATGCCTTTAGTTACCTAAAGGCACCGGGGTGGCGGTGCCGCCGGCTTTGGCCCTTCATCGCTGCTCGCAGCTATATTTATATATATATATATATATATATATATATATATATATATATATATATATATATATATATATATATATAT
>NW_028155912.1:0-6000 GCF_963993115.1 Abramis brama | reverse complement strand
ATATAGATTTTTTCCGATATATTGTACAGCCCTACTTCACGCTCTTCCACCCATCCCTGTTCAGCTCTTGGCCCACCACAGGATCCATGTATCACTGTCTCTGCGATTTAGTCCAGCGCAGGTTGACATGGGGATTCTGTGATTGCATGTAGGTTCTAAATTACAGGAGTTGATACCCCCCCCCCCCCCCCCCCATCCCCCATCCCCCATCCCCCATCCCCCATCCCACTTCCCTCTGTTTCCTCCACACCTGCTGCTCCACAGCAGCTGACTCAAATAAAGTCAACTGTGTGCTGATAAATTTAACATCTTTATCATGACTATATTAGTTCATAGAGTGCTGCAGGGATGACGTATGTTTGTACGCCAAAATGTATTAGCTCAACTTCTGCTTCACTGGTTCTAACAGTAACAACACAGTTTCTTGAGATTCTTGTTCTCTCAGTAATAGTCACATTAGATCTTGTAATTCACGTAATGACAGGCAGCTCTCATTGAACTGTATTCTCTCTCTTCCTGTAGTCAAGTGAGCAGCTCAATACTCAGCTGTCTGCTTTAGAGGCTGAGAAGGCGGAGCTTTTGGAGACTGTATCTCAGAAAGAGGCGGAGCTGGCAGGTTTGGGGGTGGAGTTAGAGCGTGTACAGAGCAGTCTGACCAATGAGAGAGAGAGTGGTGTGAAAGCTGCTGAGGCCCTGCAAAACCAACTCAATGAGAAGGTGGGATATTGTAGGTTTACTATTTGTTCAGTTATAATTGGGTCTGTGTAATTGTTCAGATTTATTATACCAAAAGGCATAGGCTGTAAATCTGCTAAATGTTAATTTTGCTTTTATGAGCTCACTAGCATTTAGACTGTTGGTCTCAAAGCTAACAGAAAAGGACTAATTGATGTAATGGAGTGTTAAATGCCTGTTTTGATTGTCTTTCTATCTGTAGGAGAGTCGTGAGCAGGCTCTGGAGAGCGAGTTGGTGTCCCTGCGCTGGGCGGCTCTGCGGGCAGCTCTAGAGGAGGCGGGAAGGATTGTACAGGACAGCCTGAATCAGCTGGAGGACCCCACACACATCAGCTGCACCAGTTCAGCCGGTCAGTGACCAGCTCAAATTACCCTCATGTCCTGACAACCCACACTGATTACACCGCACAGCTGGAATTGCCATACAAGAGCTTAATAAATATTAAAGGACCTTGTGTGTGTAGATTACCTGGTGTCCAGGTGCCAGGTGGCTCTGGACTGCGTGGAGAGGCTGCAGTCGGCCAGAGACGGCTTTGTATCAGATAACACAGGTGAATTACATGTACATACACTCTCATTTTCCTTCTCAACTAGCATTCATTAATGTACCGTTCACTCCAACAGTGTTGGCAAAGTTGCTTTGAAACTTGAGCTTGCCAAGATATAAGTTACACATCATTTAAAGTAGTTAAATTACAGTTAAGTTAGTCTTTACTGAAATAGTAATTAGCTAAAAGGTACATTTGATTACATTAATTTCTTTAGTGTTTTTTTACCTGAATATACTGTATACCCACCTGAAAAACTTAAAGCCGTGTTTTTTATATCTCTCTTTATTTGTGGTGTTGTTTGAAATTTGTTTATTTGTCTTTTTACTCTTTTTTTTTTTTTTTTTTTTTATTAAAATAAAATTTTGCTTTAAAGAAAAGTAGATTTTTGTTTGTATATGCTGTCAATTATAGTTCTTTGAAAGAAAATCGTAATCTGCAGATCACACTCACAAAAAAAAAAAAAACGGAAATCGGCCAAGAAAATTGCAATTGCCGCAGCTCTAGTAAATTGATGAACAGAATTTATTGATTACCTCATTTCTTTACAATGAACTATCTGAACAAACTGAATTACTAAAAACAAACTGTCTGAATCAGCTTTGACCTGAATAACTTCCCAGCAGTACTTGAGACAGGAGAGCATTCTGTCTGGATCGCTTGCTAGTAAGGCTGTGCAATACATTGTGACACAACCGTGATGTAGTGATTTGTGTTGCTACACTGCTACCTATTGCAAAAAAATGTCTCAGGACTGAAAAATCGGCACTATTTTGAAGACAGTTGAGCTAATTTCACACTAACTTTTGTTACTCCCCTTCACTGTTCTCCACTCAGCATGCACAAGCTCAATAAATAATAACGTAATGACATACCAATAGAAATCCAAAACTGATTTAAGTGCACCATGAGTGCATTCAGACACCATTTCATCCCTTTTTTTTTTTACTCAGAATTAGTCTGTTGAGATGAGAGGCACTCATATGATCATGTTGTAACTGTTCCACACTGATTTTCCTGAATGTGTGTAATAGATGTGTCTGGACTGGTGCGGGCAGTGACTCAGTTTGCTCACCTGGTGGGCGATGTCATTGTGCAGGGAAGCGCCACCTCCCACATGGTGCCAGTGGAACAAGCAGACGGTAGGCATCACCCAGGCGCTATGAAAATATATTCAAATGAGCTTATGTAATCACATTGGCACAACTGATGAATTTCTATGCAAATACTTCCTTAAAGAAACAGTAATTATGCT
This sequence comes from Abramis brama, assembly GCF_963993115.1. Lineage (NCBI taxonomy): Eukaryota > Metazoa > Chordata > Actinopteri > Cypriniformes > Leuciscidae > Abramis > Abramis brama. The sequence continues at coordinate 3,462 of NW_028155912.1, read as the reverse complement.
TTAATACACTGTATTACCAAATCAGCATCCAGAACCAGAGCTATCCGTTCAATCTAAGCAGCATAAATGTAATTTCTATTATTAAATTGATAAATATTTTACAGTACCGCTGTAACCACATTCCACATATAGAGAGACGTCCAAGAAAATGACTTTCTGTTTGAGTCAGTCTCCATTCATCATGAAGGTCATTAGTGTCACTGCGGCTCTGTTAATAACTCCGTCGCCGGAGGTCTGGTTGTTTCGGGAGAGATGCTTGAAAGGAACATGACATAACTCAAAACTGCTAATGTTGCGGTTCCCACGAGCACAAGCAATCACGTCACGACTGTACACGGCAGGAAATGCGTTTCTTCCCGAGCGTATGTGGAGCGTCTGCAGGTGACAGATGGCGCGTCTGACTGCTCTCTGGTTTCTGTCTTTGTCTGTCCGTGGGCAGCTTTGGCAGACAACGTGAAGGCGTGTGGCGCGGAGGCCATGGCGCTGCTTTGCCAGCTTCAGGAGCAGAAGTCTATGTTGACGGCAGACTGCAGCCGGCTGACGTCGGCACTGGATACCGTAATGGCCTTGGGTGAAGTAAGTGTGCCACTGAGAGTCAGTCCTGGTTTTAGCATAGTAAATCAGTGGGTTGAAAAATAGCAGCATGTCATTTTTAGCACTTTTCTTGAGTGATTTAAATTATGCCAAAGCTAGTATGGAACTTCATACTGCATGCCCAGTGTTATTTTAATATTATTTATCGATTATTATAGTATTTATTAATATTTTGAATTAGCTTTTATTTTTATATATATTTATTTTAAATATATTTTTTCTTCTATTTAGCTTTATTTTTTAGTAATCTTAGTACTTCAATTGCAAGTTTTTTTTTACTTTTAAGTCTTTCATCTGATATTTATTTTATTTCAACTTTATTTAAATTAACGAAAACAATTTTTCATAGTTGTAGTTTCTTAACAGTAGCATCACAGCAGTAGAAAAATAAACATCTGTAAGAAAAGAGTAGACATTGCATCTTAATCAGCAAATGGCCATCCAATCAAATGAGAACTTACATTCGTCTTTTATTCACTATTGTGACGTGTATATCCAAGTGAAACAGCTTCTCAAACAAGAAAGAATGTAGGGCGGGACTTGATTTTGTCCATCGGGATTTAGTTGGATGTTTGTGGTTTGCTGTTGCTGGGATGTCATGTGAGTGACAGGTTTTCCCGCCCTCGCACCAGTAAACATTTCTTCAGAAAAGAGATGTCACTACAAGAGGAAGTTATTTTGATTACGATGGCACGTGACTTTAAAAAAACATTATGTGCATTGATAAATCATTTATGATAAATACTGCAATATTACATAAAATACTGTCAGTTTTAAATTCATGGTGACTTTAAATACTTGCAATTGATATTCAAATTTTATTTTTCACTTTAGAAATAGAAGGTCGAGAACTTCCAAATTTGCTTTGGATTTATACAGGACAATAGAGTGGTGCAGGTATAACATCAAAGCTCCGCCCCCTGGTTCCCTTGAGATTTTCCTATGAGGTTTTATAATGGGGTTTTTACATTTATGAGTAAAATAAAGCCTGTGGGAAACATAACAAGACGATACATTGGCGTTTTGTTCTACAACGTAAATTAGATGTAAATTAGACATAGATGAGAACACAACCTCTTAGTTAATTCCTCTGTTTTCTCTGAGCAGAAGTTGCGTCCTCGGGGTCTGGAACTGCAGCAAGGGGAGCTGGGAGATCTGGTGGAGCAGGAGATGTCAGCCACATCAGCAGCTGTGGAGTCGGCTGCCGCCAGGATTGAGGTGATCAGTCAATGCTTTTTCTACCATACAGACAGATGCTTAATAAAACATGAAGCGCTCCAGTCTACTTGTCTAATGTTTTTCCCCTTTGCGCTTTGCAACAGGAAATGCTCAATAAGTCCAGGGCAGTTGACACAGGAATCAAAATGGAAGTCAATGAAAGGTCAGACTGACCAAGCCACATGTGTTACGCATGCAATGCATGTAATGTTTTCATGATTACTGTTACCAAAAACAGTTAACTGAATTTATTTGGTTGATATTCCTTAGTGGATTTGGTTAAGTGATCAAAGTGCCTTTATGCAGAGTTTATTTCTCTTGGATAGTGTTGCACGTTTGCATTCACCCAGACACATTAGCCATGCATGCAAAACAGGCCTTTGAAGTATTTAAATGTTGCTCTCTGTCGCCCCCTGCAGGATCTTGGCGTCCTGCACAGATCTCATGCAGGCCATCAAAGTGCTCGTGCTGTCCTCCAAAGACCTGCAGAGGGACATTGTGGAGAGCGGCAGGGCGAGTGAACTTTTTTTGTTGTTGAAAACTTGCTTTTGTAGAGCGTGAAATTACATTTTATTGATGTTTCTGTTGTGTTCACAGGGGGCCGCGTCTATGAAGGAGTTCTACGCCAAGAATTCCCGATGGACGGAAGGTCTCATTTCCGCCTCCAAGGCCGTGGGCTGGGGCGCCACCATGTTGGTGTGAGTAACACAGACAGTGAGAAAATCTAATTTGGGGGGAGGGAAGCTGTGGCATAGTGATTAAAAATCTCAGTGGCCCAATGAAATCCTCTTGATTTTTTCCAAAATTATTTTGTATTTTTTCCAAGATTCGGTGTTTTCCATTTTAATGGCTTAGTTAAATTTGAATAACCAAAAGCATGTCTAATCAATTGAATTCATGAAACTTTTAAAAATTTGAATAACTGATTACAATTTTAACAATAATAGGGTCCTATGAATTTCACAAATTCAGCTTTTTACTTTTTATATAATCATTTTAAGATTTAATACAGATTTATCATCAAAACTGTGGTAATCAAATGAATTCATAAAACTTGTCATCAAATGAAAATACAATTCCTTTACAACTAAACATTGCATTTTTGTCAAATAAAGTGTTGCACAACAGATTTTCAAATTGAAACAGATGAAAAAAAATCTCTTGATTTTATGGTATTTCTTAAAAAAGGTTCTTGTAAATAGGATTATTATTATAACTTTAAGAAGTAAATAGAAATGGCTCTCAAATCACCATCAGCATCATGTGCTTGAGTATGTGCAGTAGACTAAACTCATTCACTCTGAGATTCACAGAACGTGTACACAAAATTTGCCAAATTTCGTTTTAATGACTGGATTCCATGATTCTGTCCGTGTTTTCCAAAGTGTCCGGACCCTAAGTTTTGAATCCTACATGGACTGATATATTAACCATCACCATTGTGCTTTTTCTTCTTCTTCCTGCAGTGATGCAGCTGATCAGGTGGTGCAAGGCAAGGGCAAGTTTGAGGAGCTGATGGTGTGTTCGCATGAGATCGCTGCCAGCACGGCTCAGCTAGTTGCGGCATCTAAGGTACAGCGCCAACAAATCACCAGCAACATTTGCACTTGAATTAACTTTAAAGCAATGTAATGATACATAATCCATTTT
>NW_028155913.1:0-1000 GCF_963993115.1 Abramis brama | reverse complement strand
TAGTTTTTACAAACTTAACAAATTTACAGTAAAAAAAAAATATTTCATCCATATTATCTGATATAATGTTAATTTACCAGCATATTGAATACCTAATAAGTACTTAATAAGAAGTAGAGTCACATGATCAATCAAAGCTCATCACAAGCAGCTTTTCCACATTAAAGCTAATACTGATATATAGATCAGCACTGTGTCATACACTTGAAATAAAAAAAATGCAATAAACATTAATTTAACAACATTAAATGTAACTGATTAGAAAAAAAAACTAAGAAAAACTATGAAGAAACATTGTTATTTCAACAAAAATACATAAAATGTGAAGTGTCACGCAGGGAATTGTGGGAATGTCAATTAACGTTTTTTTTTTTTTTTTCACTGTAAATTATACAATGAATTGTGTTTTTTTCACATCCAAAAACTGTCAATTTAACAGTATTTTACAGTAAAATGTACATTTCTATCTATCACAGTTTTTCACTGTATATACTATGGAAGCTTTCTGTTAACCAACTAACAGTTTTACAGTCTTTTACCGTTAAAATCAAGATCATTTTTTACGGTAACTCAGCTATAGTTCAGGCCATGTTTTACTGGTTAACTTCACTGGCTATGGTGGGTTTAAATCTTTTTCAGTTCAGTGTTCATTTGCGTAACAGATTTTTAGATGTTTTATACATTTTCTTTTAACATTTGTGCATCCAGTGTAGAGCATCAGAGAGATTGATACCTGATGGCGAACTGATGTATTTTTACAGTAAAGCCATCAGGCTCTGACAGGTGAGCCTCCGATTCCCTCGTTCTTCACAATCTCCATCTCTGCACTCTCTCTGACACGCTCCCGTTCAACATGAGCGAGCAAGCCAGAATAAGCAGAACAAAGACAAGTGGAAGGAGAAAATGTGAGTTGTGTGTCATGTTCTGGGTTGTATCTTGTTCCCGCTCAGTGATTTTAGACCCCTCTCCCCCCCCCCCCCTCTCTCTCTCTCTCTCTCTC
>NW_028155914.1:0-37997 GCF_963993115.1 Abramis brama | reverse complement strand
GTGTCGTGCGATTTATAAAGATGAGCTCAGTGAAATCAATGACTATAATAATAATATCTTAATTACCTACTGGTACAAGTTTCCCGTTTTGCTTTGAAAATAAAGCGAAGGCAAACTGCTACTTTTCCAAAATGGCAGCTGGTATGAGCTCATTTATCACTTAAATTTAAATACAGGTGAATTTGGCTCATAAATATTTACGCACATAACAGCTGGAACTTCGCGAAACATGTGCGATGAGGCCCTCTAAGTTTTAACCGACAATGTAACTACAAAATTGGTAAAATAAAAACATAATCCAATTTTTTTTAATACACTTCGCGCGCCATCCAATTTCCCGCGTTTATCTAAAGATACTCGAAGAAAAACGCGGCAAATGTAATCATTGCACAAATCATCAAGATATACGTTGCATTTAATATCAGTTATTATAAGATTTTACTCACATTACTACGATGCAGATCTAATAGACAATTAATCTTCAGAATTCCAGCATACAAGCGACATCCGAAGATATTATTTTACATTGATCCGTATCGCATCTAAGATGCGCTCGCGTCTGTCATGTCGTACATTTGGGTACACGTTAAAATCACGCACGATACATTAACGTGAAGGTATGCGAGGCATCGGTTTCCTTGCATGAGCACAAATTAACCGTTGATTCAGGATATCTTAGTTACAGTAACCATTTCTTAGCAATGTTACGGATAGTATTTTGTTCCGGGAAGGTTTATAGGAAATATGGAGTAAGTTGGCAACCAAAATTATTCCTTTGCCATTTTAGAAAAATATTTTGAATTACGAGTAAGACACATGATCAGTATTATAGCCGAGATTTGTGATTTAAAACTTATTTGAAAATTCACAAACGCATTCTGCGAAAAACGTAAACTAATGAACCGAAAGCATCTTTTTGTAATAACAAGTCATTATAAATAAGAATTTGTTTAAATCAGATAGAAAACTAAGGAAATTTTAAACAATTGTATTTGTTCTATTGGCTATTGCTTTGTTATGTTTTGATTTATTTTCATTTCCAACGAGGTATTGTACATTATGTTAGTAAATATGAGCATTACAATGCATCTAGGTACATTTATTGATACTTTTTATAAGCACATTCATTAATCTAAATTGTTTTTTTTAGATTATTTAGATTCTACCAGAGTAAAATAATCAAACCTACAACAAAAATCTCTTTCAATAATATTGCAAGATGCAACACTACAAATTACGCGCCAAAGAAATACACTCGTGTTCATAATTGTCTATTGTTACTACACGTTCGTCATAAAATTAATGTAATCGTCACTGATGCCTGAGGTATTGTTTTGTTTCACTTTAGGTACAGTAGAAACTTCTAGAGCTTTCCACAGGTTATCTCACATACCTACTATAAAATATGCAGAAATGGCGGAGAAGCGTGACTTTTGTTTTGAAAAAAGAAGTGTGAAAAATAAGAGAAACAAAGTAAAATGCTTTTTCTCTGTAGTGAAATTTGATATAAATAAATAACAACGATTAACGGACTTTTAATCTAATCTAGCAAAAAAAAAATAGGAAACTTAAGAGAAGTCCAGCAACGGAAAAATACGTGTTATTAACGAAGATTGTGTGAAAAAACAGCAATTAAACTATAATAAAATGAAAAACAGTCAAAGGTGTTACTTTATTGGTGTTATTGAATTAATAGCAGCACGTGTATTCAGAAAAATTAAGACAATAAGAAACAAGTTAAATTCAAAATAATAAATATTTTGAATAACAGCGTTTTTTTATTATTAGCCTTTAAATAACACACGGAGAGAACATGGTGGAACGCTTTAGATGATTTTCTTGTGAATTGGAAGGTATGGGGAGCCTTTGCACAGAAGTGGAGAGAGAAGGGTAGAAAAAAAAATGGCTTTCTCCCTCGACATAAACCGCGGGATTTTTTTTTTGACACTCGGGAATAGACTTTTTTCTGTAGATTTTATTATCCTAAAAGAGAAAAAGTATTATTGATACAACAGACTGCTCTCACAATCATGTACTGCTACATACTCGTTTATAAACCTTAACAAGCCCTTTTACTTCTGACAGTTACAGGGGCGATTTACTCCTAAACAAGGTTTTACAATTCGTAAAGAGACCGTGCATGCTCCGAACACAGGCAAAGACAATAAAATAAAGTTTCTAACATACCAATACATAACACTTTCGTTGGCTATTTAACCAAATTTAATCCGCGCATTATGTCGTTTTCCCGCGCTTTCTATTCCACTGGTGCGTTTGCGCATACTGTTGCGATCGATTTTGCGCGCGCGACAACGCGTTTACGACTGTGGCTGCGAATATTTGCACTATATTAACAGAGATAGCCTTACATTGGATACCCACATTTCGCCATTTCTATTTTATGTTTATGTAATAAGAGGGAAAAGGCGACTCCCAAGCTGTCACTGAAAGGTCCTGAAAGAAAATACTCACTATCATAATCACTATGCCTGAACCAAGAACCGATTCTGGCGCCCACATACACTATAATATCGTTCACATGACGTTTGACCAACATATAAGGTGCTTTATTAATATCTGCCAGGGCTTTAATGGGGGTAGTATTGTGTTTATAGATTACAATAGTGAAGAAATTTCGTACCCCGGAACAGTCAATTCAATTTGAGACAGTAAACAAGTTAAATTAACATTGGCTCTACTCTGCATAACGTGGTTCACAAATACGCGCGATGTGTCGCTTCGTCAATGAAAACAACTGCTATCTCTTTCTATCTGTTCTGAGAACGAAAACTGAAATCAGCTGACTAGATTTGTATTTTTATTATACGTATTTTTTTTTGTATGAAAAAAAAAATGACAAATAATCAATTAATTATCTTTACTATTGTAATCTATAAACGCAATACTATCTCCATTGCAGCCGTGGCAGATAATAATAAAGCACCTTATATAGTCGCGAACATTCGAATAATAATCGAGTAATGTTTTATCGATAACCATTGCTCGCTTGTTTGATGGTATCGATTTTTGGAAGCGTCTCGATAAAAATAAACTAAATAAATAATAAAATTTTAATATTTTAGACGTTGCGTGTTTGGACTTTAATTTATTAGAAGACAGGTATGGAGAAGCCATAAATTTGAAACGCATAAAAATTGTTTTAGCTTGCCGAAATACAAAGTTTAAAAAAATCATGAGGTCATTAAATGAAATGTCAGACATGACTTTGTCACATCGGCTTGACAGTTAAGAATACCTACTTAAAATTATCAAGAGAGTAAAAATACATAATAAATTCAATGCCCATTAAGAAAACATATAAGTAGAACACGTATCCTCTATTCAACAGAAAAAAAAACGAAAATTATTTCATCAATATTTATTTTTCCGTACAAAATGTTGACATGCTTGACATTAAGCTCCGGAACCAAGCAATCTGTCGGTACCATAACGTAAAACGCATCATTAGATACTTGAACATATTATTTTCACTTTCATGCAAGTCATTATGTACTGTGCTTATTAAAAAAAGTTTTACTTCGAGTTTCTATGTAACAGGAAGTAGGCTTTGATGACTTCCGAGGTCAATTTATATAAAAAAAGAATGATGATATGCGCTAAACTTTACGAAGATTATAGCTCTGTGGGTCCGATAAAACATGCTTTAGGTATCTAATATTATCTACTCTTGCTTGAGCAATAGAAAACAATTTTTCACATTTAGAAATCCAGAGAGCAGTTGTGCCCAGTGGTATCGGCCCTGACTTACAGAGTTGTAGGTCGTGAGTTCGAACCAGCCTGGCAGATTACTTTGCGTAAGTAATTTATTTCATCACCACTGCTCTCAAAACGGTAAACATCGTGAGGAAACCGGCATGCCTTCAAATCAAATCAAATCATTTATTTGCATAACACAGGTAGGTCTTAAGGACTAAAAATTCGAAGATATGTGACGTCTACCAACCCGCACTGGGTCTGCTTGGTAAATTATTGGCTCACTCCCAATCACAGAGATGAGGCCTGTTTCCCAGCAGTGGGAACATTTATAGGCTGATGATGATATAGAAAACATTATTATGACTCTGTAATAAGCCTTTTCTGACTCCTTGTCACAATGAGGTGTGGTGGGTCGGGGAAGGAGTGCGAGGTTTGGAACATTGATCATTGAGAACCTCAAAATGATGCAAGCATAATTAGCAGTCAAAAGATAAAAAATATGTTGAACTTGATTTTCTTTCTTGAAAATCTACCAACTCTACTTTTAAATTCCTAGCTCATAGTTTTGACAATTAATATAAAAATCGAGTTATAAAATCCAATATTGATTTAATCTAAGCAATCAGAGGACTCTAATAACATCAATATATTCTGACATCTGCTCTGTTACGAACGGCTTAAAATTAATTCTGCTCTAGAAATGTCAAAAATGTTCATTTATCTAATTCATTTTATTGGAATACAGATTTAATGTAAAGCAATTTGAAAGCAGCTGACACTGAGAATATGAAATGTCAGTGATAGGGGTCAGGTTAGTCAAATAGCACTTTGCATAATGTTGCTAAGTGATTAAATAAAGGCATTAAAAACTGTTATCTGACATAAAATGCCCGAAATAAACCAACCGTGGTAACTTGTACCTTAGAATTAATTGCAAAAAATATTAGATTGTATGACAAGGAGCATAAGTAATATTTTTACGGCGAGGGCGCTATTTTGAATCCAGAGCGAAGTAATAATAATAATAATAATAATATATTCCACAACTATCACACAACGCCATCTAGTCCCAAGCTAAGCAGAGCTTGTGTTATGGGTACTAAACAACTGATAAACATACTTATATATTTCTAAATACATACATAATAGATAAATTACACCCAGGCACAGAACAAATGATCGTGCTCATCACACAAACATTTGTCCTGGGTGGGAATCGAACCCACGACCTCCGGCATAGCAGTCAGGTCACTAACCACTAGACCAACAGGCCAGTCAAAGTGTGGAAGTGAGGGATTCTACAGTAGAATCCTGAGCGTAGCGAGGGATTCTTTAGTAGAATCCTGAACGTAGCGAGGGATTCAAAGTACGCCGCCCGAGCCAAAAATATATTTTGCGCCCGAGTGATACACTCTACTTTTCATCACCCACTATGAGAAAATAAAAAGCGCTTCATATTTGATTGTAATATTATTATTTAATAAAACAGAGTAACAACTAAATTGAAATTATCTAATAATAAAACAACTAAAAACTTATATTTACATTTGAGACATTTTGGCAATTATGAAAATTATATAGAAGATTCCATTGAGAACGAGGCGAAAACATGTGAACGCATCGTGGAAAACATTAATTACAAGTATTACAACCTACAGTTAATACATCCATGCCACTGTCCGAAAAAAAAAGTACTTATTTATATAATTATGTATATTGTCCCTTGTCATACAATCTACAATTTTTATTCAGCCAGCGACGCGGCGTGACTATGGGCCGTCATTTCAGCCAGTCTTTATTCAAATACTATTTGCGTTCGATTTCTTTGGCGCCGAGCTCTAAGATGTTCCAAATTCAAAAAGTGCGCGGCAAAGTTCTTTGCGGCGCACTTATAAAGAGGATTAAAAAACTCATTACTGCCCGCTAAAAGTTCCTACACTGAAAAAAAAGAATGATTGATTTTACTAAATTCCGCGTAAATTTTATCAAATCCGCGGGTTAATATTAATATAGGTCCTACACACGAAATTGTTGATTTTACCAAATAGAACTGGTTGATTATGTAACCCATACGTTTAGTAAATTTACACATTTCATTTTGTTTATTCAACTAAAAAGTTCTGTATATTTCACATCGATTATTTTCGATATTTTACGATAAGATTTAGTAAATGTCACATAACGTGTTAATGTAAAATATGTGAAATTAATATTGCTACATTTACTCGTTTCATTTTGTATATTCAACTAAAAAGTCCTGTATATTTCACTTCCATTATTTTCGATCTTTTACGATGAGATTTAATAAATGTCACTAAACGTGTTAAGTAAAATGTGTGAAATTAATGTTGCTACATTTACTCATTTCATTTTGTATATTCAACTAAAAAGTCCTGTATATTTCACGTCGATTACTTTTGATCTTTTACGATGAGATTTAATAAATACCACTTAACGTGTTACGTAAACAATGTGAAATTGATTTCGCTACATTTATTAATGTCATTTTGTATATTCAACTAATCTAGTCCTGTATATTTCACGATGAGATTTAATGAATGTCAATAAATGTGTTATGTATAATATATGAAATTAATTTTGCTACATTTACTCATTTAATTTAGTATTTTCAGCTAATCGAGTCCTGCATATTTCACGTATATTACTTTCGTCCATTTAACGATGTTGATTTAACATGTTTAACTAATAGTGTTTGGTAAAACATGTGAAATTGGTTTCGCTACATTCACTAATTTCATTTTGTATATTCAACTAATCCAGTCCTGTATATTTCACGATGAGATTTAATGAATGTCAATAAATGCGTTATGTATAATATATGAAATTAATTTTGCTACATTTACTCATTTAATTTAGTATTTTCAGCTAATCGAGTCCTGCATATTTCACGTATATTACTTTCGTCCATTTAACGATGTTGATTTAATATGTTTAACTAAACGTGTTTGGTAAAACATGTGAAATTGGTTTCGCTACATTTACTAATTTCATTTTGTATATTCAACTAATCCAGTCCTGTATATTTCACGATGAAATTTAATGAATGTCACTAAATGTGTTATGTATAAATATATGAAATTAATTTTGCTACATTTACTCATTTAATTTAGTATATTCAGCTAATCGAGTCCTGCATATTTCACGTATATTACTTTCGTCCATTTAACGATGTTGATTTAATATGTTTAACTAAAAGTGTTTGGTAAAAAATGTGAAATTAATTTCATACAATTTATTAGATATCTTCTTGTTGGTTAGTATATTTTACTTAAAATATGCAAAACTAATTTTGTGATATTTACTCGTATGATTTCGTATATTACATTAAATAAGTATTGCATATTTTACGTAAGGTATTGTAATAAAATATGTAAAATTAGTATTGTAACATTTACTCATACCATTTCGTACATTTTAGGAGAGCACATTTCGTATACTTTACTTCACTTTAGTAGTAAAATACACAAAATGCGCTCTCCTAAAATGTACGAACAGGATGTAGGTATATTCTATTAAACATGTTTCGCCATTATGCATGAAAGCTGTAAATTATTAGTTGACTGAAAATCTCTCGTAGCGTAATATACTGGGTGACTAGTGCGCATAACTTATAAGGATGTTCAGACCATCAAACTAATGGTCCGACTGAACGAACATCCTCAAAAATTATGCGCACTAATAAAGTCACCGTGTATACTTGTCGCCAGAGACTTGTAGTCAGCTGCCTAATTTACAAATCAGTAAACTACCAATAAAAAATAAACGAAAGACAAAATCAAATATAAAAAGATCATGTTTAACAAAATATACCAAAAAGTACTCCAATTTTAACTGTTAAAAACACACATTTAAATGTAAACAAATTAAATCTGAATGGTATGATAAAATGTTACAATAATTTTGTTCGGGTTATAACTAAAATAGTAAAAGAAAACAAAATATTAAATGAATAAAATTGAGTATATTATAACTGTTATCAAATTATATTTACAATAAAACTTAAACAATTCACTTACAGGCGAAGGTAAGAACTGAAATTTTCACATGAAATAATCAACTAGTGGTCACAAAACAAATGTGGCACAAAATAATTATTTAAAACGGCTTTCAGTTCAAAATGAACACTTCCCATAGTGAACACCGGTTTCAAAAGGTAGGTACAACTCCCGAAAAAGTACTTTTTCCAAAATGCAACTTTCCCTTAATGTACACATTTCCCAAAATGGTACATTCTTAATAGGAATAACTGACTGAACAGATTTTAAAGTACCAGGATCACATAAATATGGAGAAGGTTAACTTATTTTTATTTAAGTACTTTTTGTTCTAAGAATGTACATTTTGGGTAATTACAGTTAGGGAAATGTACATTCCGGGAAAGGTGCATTTTGAGAAATGTACTTTTTGAGAAGTGGACATTTCAGGAAATGTACCTTTTGAAACCTGTGCAAATTATGGGAAGTGTACATTTTGAACCTGGAGGAAAAAAGGTATCAATTTGAACAGATGTTTCATTGTTCACAGTGCTTTCAATTAAAGAGCCCTATTTGCAACAAGTCATACTGAATTGGGTATTTGACTTGAGAATGGTTTGTCGTTTTAAGGTTTAAAGAGCAAAGGGATGGCAAAATTAACCCCTACGCGAATTTTTGGCTCAATTTGACGAATTTTACCATGATTTCTAAGATTTCAAATTTGGTAAAAAAAAGAACAAATTTTTTTAATCGCAGAATGCTCTATTAAGCCTTAAAAGTATCCATTCTCAAGTCAGACATCCAATGTGTGATACTGTTACTGATCGAGAAAAATTAGCAACGCGTAAAAACGGTTTACTGGATGCGAATTTTTATTCTCGTCTAGTAACATGTGTTAGTAAATGGTTCATATTTATCTCTTGGAGCAGTTACCTAACACCGTTACTTAAAGAATATTTTTTAACCGACTTCTAAAAAGGAGGTTACTCAATTCGACCGTATATTTGTTTTTTTATGTTTGTTCGCGCATAACTTCGTCGTTTATGAACCGATTTTGATGATTCCTTTTTTATTGGAAAGAAGATAGTTCTAAAGTGGTCCATGATATGGAAAACAAGGTCTGATGATGGAAGACTGAAAAATCGAGGGGAACTGACAATAACAATAAGTATTTTAACTAAAAAGGGTAAAATAAAAAACTTTTTAAGGGTAAAATAAAAAGTTTTTTATTCACGTTCAGATGATGAAGGAGATGAAGGAGAAGAATAAACTGAACCATTTACTAACAAGTGTTACTAGATGAGAATAAAAATTCGCATTGAGTCACACTGTTACTCGTTGCGAATTTTTTTCTCAACCAGTCAGTATGACACGATTCAGTGCGACTCGTTGCGAATAAAGGAAAAGAACAGCATTTACAATACAACATATTAACAATACTGCGATAGAAACCCAAAAAGAGTAAAAGGAAAACGTACACAGACCATAATAATATCTGTCAACATCAATAGATTATAATTTTAATTGAAATTTGCTTTAACCCAAAATAAGTTTTTTTTTCTTAATGTACATATTTATATTTAAATGTAGGCACTTAAAACTAAGGTTGCGGTAACCTCTTACAAAGGCTCGTCTTAAAGGATGTCCAGAAGGGATCATCTTCAATCATGTGATTCTAAGGGTGGTTAGATATGCTGATACATTCTGCAATAAAAAGAAAGAATTATCCAACCACAATGTCCAGCATACCAACGCCATACAAAACCTAAATATTATATTACTTAACATCATTGCTAAGTTTACATCTAACGCAGTTACAATTCGGCTTTATATTATATCAATCTCAGATCAAAGAAATAGGCAGATAGAGCGCTCAGAACACGCGAGTGTGTCCACCAAAGCAAATACAAAATCAAAAACGAATATCAACTCGCGACAGTACCAAGCTACGCATCGTACCGAGCTACGCGTCGTTGTTGTTTGCCAAAATATGCCGTCTCGTGTCTTTAAACATTGTAAAAGTTTTTCTCAAAAACAAAGAAAACAATATGGAATGTAATTCGATTTGATTTTGTATTTGCTTTGGTGGCTCTCTAGTTACATGTACTTGATTCTACAGTATGTATCTCCATTACACATTATATGCGAATAAGTTGGTGCTATGATAAGGTCCTCAGGTTTTAAAAATATCCAAGCGTCAACCTCAACTGAGTTGAGCTCAAACGCTTGTAGGTGTTCATTAAATCCGTTACAGTTAATTTCTTTACACAGAAAATAAATATCCGTTCCTGAAGCCGTTACAAAAATAAAATTTATTTCAAAAAACTGGTACCTGTCTTCGTTGGAAATAATTAAAATAGCATGTTGCATATATTTGATACCATTGAAAGAAACCCAGTTAAATGTACCAGTTAATTCTACATCTTGAGGAATTAAAATATTTTCAATGTCATTAATATTAGAGGGAATAAAGTTTACCCGTGAACTTAGTTTTATTCTAGCTTCATCTCTTTTTACGGTATAAAGTCTATGAGCAAATGACAGTTGTTCTTTAATTAACAAAGTTAATGCTAAATTTTTTCTGGAGGTTATTATTGAAGCAGTGTTTTTTAATTGTTTATGTTTGGCTTCAAACCTCATGCATCAAATTAATCGTAAGGGACCAACTTGTTTAATAATGTCAGGGTAATGAACCATAAAATGGTGTTTAGGTTTTAAGGTGTCACGAAATAGCTTTACATAACCATAATGGTGTTCGGTGATTAAAGATTCAAGTAAAGCAATTGTACTGTAATCAAAATTCCTGCTAAAAAGTATGTCAATTATCTTAAGCAATGTAAGAAAAAATAACCATACTTTATCATCTTCTGGGATTAAATCTCCTATTAATAGAGAGAAAATGTGTACAAACAACATCATTTCAGAAGCTGACATATTAAATTTGTTCTTTAATAAATGTTCCCGTTTTACTTTTGTACATTTGTCATTTAACTCATTTCCTTTATAGTCAAATAGTCGTAGCCGGTCATTGAGAGTATCTAAATTGAAAAGTTTTATGGTTTCCGTATAATACAAAATAATATGAGCAAGGTCATAATGACAAACACCTTCAAATATGTCATGCATTATATCAACACATAAATTGTCTACCACGTGATAAGTATTAATGTTGTTAAATATACAAGATTCATTAATACCTGTCACTGATACATCATTAGTTTCAACATCACAGGAATAATTTTCTCGATTTCTTAGAAAGTTGTCATCTTGTTTAGATTGTTTTTTCATTATAGTTTTATCGGCCTTACAAATTCGACAGTAATAGTTACTTGAAAATGATTTTGTGAATCCTAGTACAGTATTAAGGCCCAAATTATCACCGATGACCATTGCAAGTATAAAATATACCCTGAAGTTACCTTCCGATGTTGCTATATCAATGCCATTTTCCTCTAAACACTTAATTTCTTCAATAAGCTCGTGAAAAGTAGCCGCGTTTCCGTAAGTTTTACTACACGACGACTTATGCAACATAGCAACAAATATATTTTCTAAAAGTGATAAGTATTCACTTCCCATAGTTGGAAATTGGAAATATGTGGCAGAAATAGAATGAACCCCAGCATGACTTCCCAATGGATTGTTACATTCAAAATCGTCATTGTACAAAAAGTACGGTACGCATAAGTACCCTTCTTTTCCAGATATTTTATGTTTCCAAACCTTGCCTTGAGTATAATTTGATATTGAATTAGGTTCAGCACCGTTATATGTTCTTAAAACAGAAATAAAACCGGGTAATTCGAAAATTTTCTTAAATATTAATTTTAAAGGTACTCTAGCTCCATACTCGGAATTTGGTCTTATTGAAGAAGAATTGGCAGTATTTGAAAATGTACCTTCAGCAATAAGAAACTTTTTAGGAGGTATATAAATGCCAAGTTCAGAAAAATGATTCATTACTTGATACTCTGTGGATAAATTTTCAAAAGGTTGCGATATTGTTTTAATTACTTTTTTTAATTTTTCGACATTTGTTTCTGAAGCACTAGATAAAAGATCAGTTAACATATTACTAATAACATCAGTTATATGCTCTGATATATTATTAATTATTTCGTTGGCACATTTTCGATTAATGTTAGGATTACTGTATAAAGACAAAGCGAAAGTGGCTGTTGAGATATTAAAAATTTCATCTTTCTGGGGATCTTGGTTACTTTCAGGTTCAAAAACAAAAGGGCGTTCATCATTATCACTATTACAGTCCAAGTTGAAAATTATTTGTTGGCTACTTGATGTACTCGGTTCTTGAATAATATTGTTGTTTCTACAGTTTGACAGGCATATTTCGGAAGGTAGATTCAGATTATGAGCATTGGTCAGATGACGACGAAACGAACGTATATTTGAAAATATTCTGGTACAATTAAACTGTCTACAGCAATAAGTGGAGTTAGGTCGCAAGTCATGGCTAAATTTCAAGTGTAAGAAAAATGATTTATAGTCGTTTAACACAGACGAACACATAAAACAAATAAACATGTTTAAATAAACTATAGGTTAGATGGAATCAAATTAGACTTTTTTATCACCAAATCCTTAAAAATGTCTTGATTATGTACAAAATAAAATATTTGGCACAAAATAGAAATTTCAATCTAAAAAGGTTTTAAGACAGATCCGCCATAAAGCAAACTACACTTGAAATTTTTTTATCAGATTTGCAATCAATTCCGTAAAAATATTTTTGTATAAAGGTCCACACGTTAACACACTCTGTCGGGTACTCTAAATTGAAAACATGGAAAATTTTAAAGCATACATCTACTGCTTTTAGTAGGGTGTCGATCTTATAAATGACTGATTCATAATGGACATAGTAATCGGTTATTTCTTCTATCGATGACCCTACCACGACTATCAGTGGTTGGCAAGTAAGTCCTTTGGCCAAGTGCTCATCCTGACGCAGCTTGATCTTTGTTACTATTTCGCTCTGATTCTGTAATAGAAGAAACAAGGTTGAACAAATACAAATATACAAGATGTCCTGGGTCTTAAATACTGAACCCATTGCCTGTAAACTAATATCACAAGTCTTCATTGGGTTGAGTTCTTAAGACTTGCTGATTTCCTCAAGATGTCTTCCTTCTCTACCACAGGTAAATACTTTGTATTAATTATTTGCGCACTTTATTTACTTACCGCGACATGTAAAATGAAAGCCTTTTCTGATTCAGCAATGCTTGGTTTATAATATTTTTTCTTATTTTCTTCGGTTTTAACTGGAATTTTAATGGTGGGTGGCATCTTCGAACTCATCAGTTTAAGGTAAACATAATCTCTCACATCTGCAAGGAGTTAAAAATTATTACAAAGCTAAGCCTGTAAAAAATGAGGACTGTCTATTATCTTTATTTAATATAATGAAAATAATTTAGCACCTACTGACCTGGTGTGGTACTATCGTCGTTCAAAGTTTTCAGATTATCCACGCAACTTTTTATTGTACTGTAAATTGGCAATGCTTTTTCCATGAATATTGGCCACTTTTTGAACAATTCTAGGTCATGGTTTGGGTACATGAAATCAAAATCTAATTCAACCTAAAAAAATAAAAAATAAAATTGAATGATTACCTACGCATAATTTTTTGTCCTAAACATAACCTTTACTGTTAAATGGCATAAATATCAATTAGCATAATATTTATTATTAAAAATACTAAAAGCATAATATAATAAGGCCGAATTTTGACAAGCATAAGTATCGAATGGCATATTTGCAAAAAACTGAAATATTTAAAAAAATATATGAAATATTTAATAATAAATTATACGAACAAGTTTGTAGCCCAAGCTTGCTTTGATTGAAGGCCACTCATTAAATAAGTCCTGGATGGTTTTATCTTTTCCAGATAAATCTTCTTTTCGCAATGTCCTTGTTAGTTTCCACTTCTCCACAACATCTACCCAAGGCTCTTTATTAAATTTCAACCATAGCTTCATATTATTAAGATCTTCAAGTGATACATTTTGGGACTCTTAAACAAATAACATTCTATGTCTATTGAAATTGAACTCGTAAAACTGAATGTGAGACGTTAAGATAAGAACTCACAAAGCAGATTGTTTAGTTGAGTTCCACCGCGGTCGCCCGCCAACCGATGATCGCATAGCGCGAGGGCGCAACTCGCCGAGGTGGAGCGCCGAGGCTGCGGATGACCGCGGTCCGAGCGATTCTACTGGTTGCCCGTTCGGAGCGGCATGGCACATCGCGTCCACTTCGCATTTGATCCACTTGCTTCAGTTCGGGAAACGTCCATTTCGCATTTGGTCCATTTCGCAGATTGTCATTTCCCATTTGATAATATTTCACATAAATATGGGAAAAGGTAAATAATGTTTTTTGTTATTTTTTTTCATATTCTACAAATGTCAGATTTTTTTTTTACTACGACGACGTACTAAGAAGAAAAATAATTATTTATAAAATGATTGAAAATATAGAGCCTTTCTGCGAAATGGACCAACTGCGAAAGAAACGTGTTTTCGGAAAGTGGACTTAATGCGACTAAACGATTTTACATACAAGCAAAATGATTTTCAAACCCGACAGTGCAAAGTTGAAATGTTGAATAATATACCTTCATGAGTTTCAGTTATGGTAATGGTGGATGTTTCGTGTTTCTTTATGAGTCCTGATTTTCGTAAAATCCTTCTTTGGTTATGGTACCGGTCTACCAATTTCCCTCTTGCTGGAATATATGACTTCCCATATTTTCTACTAGGTACATAATATGCATCCTGAAAAATTGTTTGTAATGTAGTAAATTCCAATTTGTTTTTTTTTTCAGATATTACCCATTACTTGATATTGCAATGGACCAAAATTGCTGATAGGCAGCACAGCAATTTTAATAGGGTAGTTTTCAAATTTTTGAAAACCGCTTATATTTAAAGATTGGGACGTGTTCGTCCCAATCTTTAATCCAACAGAAAAATAAATTAATTAATGTATGTATTTTTCTCCATGAAACCGATGAATAAAATAAACGGTTTGTAAAAATTTGGAAAATACCCTATTGCCGGTGTAAGCGCTCCTTGCAACAATCTGGTTATTGATCTGGAACACTGAAGGAAAAACTGAAACATTTAAGAACATTATTTTAAATAACGTTTTCGAGCCCTGGCGACGAGTTGCAAATGGGAAGAGTGCGCAGAATTCGAGAAAATTCAAGACTATACATGGTACGCTATCTACATATATACTATAAAACTACTGTTACTATATTACCATAACACTACTATAGTAGTACCAATATACTAGTATCTAATCTACCATACCAAAATATTTTTGCAATAAAAATATAACCTTCGACTCGAATGGGAAAAATTTAACAATTTGACTGGACATGTCCTCATAATTTTTTGCATCCATCGAACCCTTCTTTTTTATGAAGTACTCTATAATACATTTTGATAAATTGTTTCTTATAGTTGTATCATCAATCTTCTTGTTTATATACTGAAGGCATATTTGTCCGATACTAGTGGTCTTCAGAATTTCTTTTAAATTAAAAGACTAATGGGAGAAAAAAAATAGGACTTATGTACACAGAAATGGTAAAAATAGTCAGTGTTATTACAATTATTTTTAAACAATGCTGTTTTTTGACAATATTGTTTGAAAGAGACAACATCACATTTAAACAGGTATCTAAGTTAAAGTGTTTAAAAATCATTTGTAATAACACTAAGTAAATTAAATAAAAAACAATAAAACTATCAATTGGAAAAATATGGATAAAAAAAGATATGAAATCAAAGTTAATTTCACTACAGACATGGACGATTCCATCTCTATTTTACCAAGAATAGACAGTTATTTTATTGTTATTCCTGTACAACTGTTTTTTTGCACAAATCTGACACCATTCGTACACTATTGAAGAATAGAATGTTTATTTTCTATATTTTTTACATTACCATGCTTAAAACGCTAAAATTATTTCTACGTTCTGTCATTTTGTCTTTTCTTCCGTCGACAAAACCCCTTTCTGCGGCGCCATGCTACGCCTGCAGCAGGGAAATCCTTCTAGCATTATTGCCATTTGTAGCAGGAACAACATAGGGCGGGCTTTTTAATCAATAACTTATACGAGTATTTTGTAGTAGGTATTTATGGTATCGGTTATTAACAAGGCAATTTCAAAATAAAGGTTGGAGTGTAGCCTTAGGGGCGCTATGGCGCGGGACTTAGAAAATTTTTCGAAAAAATTTTTTTTTTCGATTTGGTACCATACGCTTATAGGCACCATGAGCCGTGCAGAAAACAAAAAAAAAATTTTGGGTTAAAAAAATTTTTGGGACAGAAAATTTCTCCTTACTTTTCACCTTGAGTACGGTTAGGGGCAAACACTTTTAAAAATAATAATTGTTATGATGTTGGGCTCAACTTTAGAAACGTGCTACCCGAATTTGAGTATTCTGATGCATGGGGGGTGTAGAGAGGGGTTTATATAACTCCCCCCAAGCATTTTTTTTTGCCGGAAATTTCAAAAATTTTCTTTGAGAATTTTTTTCATAAAAACGACTTGGGGCACCCCGACACGGACAGGTTAGGTTAGAAGGGGATGGCGGGGTCTGAAAGACCCCGCCATCCCCTTCGTGGTTATTTATTTTTAAACCACCCAGAAGTAGGAGCACCGCGAAGCGGTGCTCCGTCGACGTTTGTATGATCCTACCGTAACAGGGATATTAATTGTAGCTATTATAACCGTACTCAAGGTGAAAAGTAAGGAGAAATTTTCTGTCCCAAAAATTTTTTTAACCCAAAAATTTTTTTTTTTGTTTTCTGCACGGCTCATGGTGCCTATAAGCGTATGGTACCAAATCGAAAAAAAAATTTTTTTCGAAAAATTTTCTAAGTGTTTGCCCCTAACCGTACTCAAGGTGAAAAGTAAAGAGAAATTTTCTAAGTCCCAAAAAATTTTTTAACCCAAAAATTTTTTTTTTGTTTTCTGCACGGCTCATGGTGCCTATAAGCGTATGGTACCAAATCAAAAAAAAAAATTTTTTCGAAAAATTTTCTAAGTCCCAAAAATTTTTTTAACCAAAAAAATTTTTTTTTCGTTTTCTTTGCTTCTCATAGCGCCCCTAAGGATATACTCCAACTCCTAAAAATCCGCCCCTAAGGCTACCCACTGACCAAAATAAAGTGTAAAAAACTAACCTCTTCGTTCGAAGTAGCACAAGAACAGCCACTAGCCGCAGAACTATAATCGCTGCCCACATGCCCCATAGAATCCTTATCTGATTCTATTGATTCTGTGTCTAAAGAACATGTTCTCTGTAAAAATTAAGATAAGGTAAGCACATAACTTCATTTGTACCTATGTTCCTTATTATTTTATTAATGTGAAAAAACAATTTCAAGTTGACTCCAGCTAGATCAGTGCTCATACTATTACGAGCATTTGATCTGAGATACATACACAAAATCTTTAAAATAATAATCTTTACTAATATTATTAAGCTGAAGAGTTTGATTGCTTCTATGTTTGAACGCGCTAATCTCAGGAACTACTGGTTCGAATTGAAAAATTATTTGTGTTGGATAGTCCATTATTTGAGGAACGCTACATACAACCGTGGGACATTTTCAAATTAATGCGAGTGAAACCACGGCGAAAAGCTAGTAATATATATGTAGTTTATTTACTTCTTTTTTTTCTCAAGTACAAAACCAAAATAATATGAACAAATCAATCAATTTTAAAACAAGCAAAGCCTGTGCTTGAGATTACCGAGCCTAAAGGCTCCTTTGCTACATTCTGGAAAGTTGGTACAATAATAGGTATATTTATGTACTTCAAAATACTCACCAGGGATTTATTTTCATTTTTAAATTGAGCTAATCCAGCCTTGAATTTAATTCTATCCTTTATTCTTGATTTTGGAATCAGCTCATTTATTTCAGTATCAGAAATATTTTCTATGCAAAATACATCCAAGTCATATTCTAAAAAGAGAAGAAAACAATAATCTAGTTATTTCCCAGCTTGACATCAGAAAATTTTGTATTTGGTGGCAGGGCAGGGCCCTGTTTAATAAATGTTACAATCCTACAATGTTGTTGAATAGTACTACAAGTTCTGTTTAATAAACACAACAAAATAGTGAGAATTTTGCACATAAAAATCTTAAAAATATTTTATATTACAAATGCTATTTAGGTAAGTTGTATTATTTACTAAACAGAAACTTGCAGATTTGTAGCTTGTATACAATTACAATTAGTAGCATTTATTAAACAGGGCCCAGGGAGTGATATTAAAATTTGGAATACATTTATTTAAAGTATCTACCTAGATAAATTACATATTAATATTTATACACTACCAAGTAATATGCGGTGTGTAGTTAAATACTTTAGATACAAAAAAACTACAATATTTTGTGGTTATCAGTAGGAGTGGGTTATCTTTATTCCGGAAAGTGAATTGATTCACTTATTCCGACTCCAATTCCGGTTCACCTTAGTTATTCCTTTGGCACCGGCATTAATTTGGTCATTCTGGTTCTGCGGTTTGACCAGAAAATTTTATTCATTCGGTTCGTTGGCTCATTTGGCACATTTTGAATTGAACAGTTTACAGACTTTATTTATATGAATTTATACTTTAGTAACAAAGTAACAATTTTTGTTTTGCTAACTACACATTCATAGCTAGAAAGTTTAATAAACTATCTTGTTTTCAATAAAAAAAAAACTTGTTTTCCTTCGGATCAGTAGGTACCTCCGGAGTTACTCACCGCTAGTTATCAGACAGATATTCGCTAACTAGGATGTCATATTAAAGGCTCAAGGTCAAGGACTATCTAACGAGCTATGTTTGGAGTTATTGCGCGTTGAAATCAGAAATAAGGAGATCTGCAGGTTACCAACTTAGCTTGAGTGGCAATAGGCAAGGCACATAGAATGACTTACTTTACGATAAGACTGACCTGTTAGGACGAAGGTACGGATCATTCTCATGTCGACAGAAACGCAACTCGTCAGATTCGCAACTCGTCAGAAAACGCATGTAGACAGAATCGCAACTCGTCAGGACTGCATCTCGTCAAAAACGCAACTCGTCAGATACCTATTCTACCATTCTATGTTGATACTGATAGGTAATAAGTAGGAACTTAAAACTTACCTTGAAATACAGCTTGTGTGTCTTTTGAGACGCCCCAGGAATCGAGGAGTGCTATGGCGAAGTTGGAGCATAATGTAAATTCCACCGTACTTTGTGACGTCGAGTCCATTTTCACTCACTATGAACTACTACTAATAGTACTAATTAACCTAGGTTATTAGTGTTCTGTGAGCAGAGCGAGTATAATTCATAGATAACTATGAATTATTTAAATAAATACCACGCACGCACATGCACGTCATAATATCCAAGCGCCGAGCGACCAAAAGAAAGAATTGAAGAACAGTGTTGCCAACGAGATATTTTGAATTCCGTGCAAGTTGGAATTTTTCCGCCAAAAATATTATATTATTTAAGTTTTTTTTACGATTACTTCATCGGGTAAATCGCACGAGTAACATGCCTTGGCATTTATTTCAGTCCAAAATGTATTTAGAAATGTTAATGGCCATATTTTCTGTACTTTATTTTAATTATTTAGATTTTACCTTATTTCTGTAGATGCTCGGAACAAATGAGAGAGAAGCATGTTTTCGTGTCCGCATAAAAGGTTTTTTTTTATTTTCATGATAGTTATTAAAAATCTTAAAATCAGAAGTTTGTCTAATGGCTGGCGGTAGCTTCTTGGCATAATTATGAGTTTTATACGAAACGCTCAAGGGTGTCAGCGCGACACCCTTTCTTATCTTGTTCAGTAGTGTCAAAATATCATAAAAATGAAAAAAGAACTTATGCGGACGGGAAAACACGGTACACCATCCAAAATCTACAGAAATACTACTTGTCACGCTAAAACGTCCGGACATGATATTTATATGATCAGTAGGTACGCAATTATGTCTAAAAATCGGCCAAGCAAGTGCGATTCGGACTTGTGCACAAAGGGTTTCGTACCAATCGTTATTCATATCGATCAAAAACGGCTAAAAAACACGTTTAATGTATGGAAACCACCCTTATATATTTATTTAAATTCTGTTTTTAGAATTTGTTGTAGCAGCAACAGAAATACATAATCTGCAAAAATTTCAACTGTCTAGCTATCATACAGCAGCCTATGATACAGCCTGGTGATAGACAGACAGACAGTGAAGTCATAGCAATAGGGTCCCGTTTTTACCCTTTAGGTACGGAACGAACGAACGGAAAAAAGGGCGGAGAGGTTTTAATCTGGCAACTCTAAGCCGTGTCGAGTCGAGAACGGAACACGAATATGGTGGAACAAAATGTATGACGTCACGTCAAGTAACATTAAAGTTTAGTAACATCTCAAAGATGTTTCGTAAAATCAACATTTTAATTATGTAACATAGGTATAGATCAAAACAAAGAGGTAAATCGTTACTTTTTTAATATTTAATCTTACTAATATTATAATTATGCGAAAGTTTGTGAAGATGTTTAGATGTTTGTGACTCAATCACACAGCTTGGCAAAAAACAGTAGAAAACCGGAAGTCGCCACTGTGCTCTCGCTACCAGCACTTTGAATGATTTTATTTTATTATTTTTCACTTATTACGTTAGTTTTATGGCACAATAATAAATCTAACAAACTTGCGTTCTTTGTTTACATCAAATATCAAAGATTTTAAACGTTATCAACAAACAAAAAGATTAGTTCCGTTTCAATCCGTTCTGGCCAAGCTGTAAACGGCTTAATGGATTTGGATGAAATTTCGCGATTCTGAAACATAACTCCGACAAACGCTTCTCCGCTTAACGATTCGCCGACACAACGATTCATTCCTGGACGGTTCGACGACAGAAACTTTCCTCGACGAACGTTTCGCCGACAGAACGATTGAGTCATGAGTATTGTGTTTCATGAAGTATTGAAATGAAGCCATTTAGACGAAGCCCCGCTGCGAGGGGCTTCTATTTCTGTGTTCAGGGTTTAAAGGAACCTAACTAACCGAAACTAAATCCGACATCAAGGGCACCCCGTGCTCTTATGTCGGATTTAGTTACTAGTATTATAATGTCAAACCATGTCTTTGTCGACGAATCGTTCTACGGTGAAAGTTTTTGTCGTCAAACCGTCCAGGAGGCCAATCGCGCTATTTTTTTTCAACGAAATCGCAACTGAACCGCTACCATAACACAACTTTTTGACCGTTTCGTATCGCGCTAAAATTTTGACAGCAAGTTGAGACGCAACGCGATCGTAGCTGGAACGTAACCGCTGTCAAACGTAAAGTTGATAGGACGCTACTTTTTTATGATCGTTACTGCATCGTTGGAGTGTTTTGTCTTTGTTGTGAAGTGATTCTACACTACATCCTACTGATATGATATTATCTTATTATGAATTTATCTATCTAACTTTGGTTAGCGTTTGAACTTATAACGCAATACCAAAATCAGAAAAAACTGAATCGTAACGTAACCACTGTTGCAATCGAACCATAACGTTATCGTATACGTTTGCAGACGTTTCAAATTAGCGCGATTGGCCTCCAGGAATGAATCGTTGTGTCGGCGAATCGTTAAGCGGAGAAACGTTTGTTGGAGTTATGTTTCAGAGTGAATTTCGCACACATATAGAATATGATCTGGATTAACAGGATACTTTTTATATCTGAAAAAATATTGGTCCCCGTGAGAACCATAAAAATCGTAATAGTAAAGAGATTTGGTATGGGGATATCTTTCATGCCGAATTAACGTTTAGGTATATTAAATCTCGGAATATGTGCAAATATCCAACCCCACGCGTACGAAGTCGCGGATGCCTGCTAGTACCTACAGCTTGGCAAAAAACTGTAGAAAACCGGAAGTCGCCACTGTCTTCGCGCTACCAGCACTTTGAGTGATTTTATTTTATTTTACTTCACTTATTTCGTTAGTTTTATGGCACAATAATAAATCTAACAAACCTGCGGTCTTTGTTTACATCAAATATCAAAGATATTAAAACGTTTGTCAGAAATAAAAAGATTAGTTCCGTTTCAATCCGTTCTGGCCAAGCTGTAATACCTTTAATAAAATATCGAAAGTCCGTTTGTTTGTACGCCTTCACATCTTATCTACTAAACCGATCATGATTCATAACTTTATAAGCTGTGAGTGGTATCTATAAGTATTTAGAGCAATTTTCGTGTCTCTTCTTTTTTACCCGATTACGGCGAAGCAAAAAACGAAAATATAGGTACCTACCTATATTATGATTTTGACCGGTATGATTGTGTGTCATGTTCCTCTGTTCCCTTAGGCGACGGTTACACGTAAGGTATTTACTGTGATCCGTCAGTATAGTAGTGTCATGTTCCTCTGTTCCCTTAGGCGACGGTTACACGTAAGGTATTTACTGTGATCCGTCAGTATAGTAGGTATTTATTGATGGATTTCAGTTTTTACTGATGGATTAATACACCAGCCTACACGTTCAATATTTATTACGTCAGTATTGTGTTCGGTCTCCTGCAGTTTAAACGTCTAAAATGTCAACAGAGCTGAAAATTAAAGGTTGCGTGGCTATTATTTTAGCACTTAGTTTAAATAAAAAGGTCAAGCGAAAGCGATGGGAAAGAATTGGTTACAAGAAAGGGAAAGGTACCTACACACATTTGAATTTAATGGCAGAAATTAAATTACATGGTGAAATGAATGATTACGAGAATTATTTTCGAATGCCTGAACCCTGCTTTGAAGAACTTCTGACAATAGTAACACCTTTTTTAACCAAACAAGATACCGTGATGAGAAAATCTATTACCCCGAGAGAAAAATTAGCGTTAACTTTGCATTATCTACCTGGCAACGGGACGGAACTTTAAAGTTTTCGGCTATAATGTCACCGGCTTCAATATGCCAGGCAGTCATGGATACTTGTATTTTTTTGAGTTCCTTCCGGTAATTTGAGCGTAAAATGTTAATTTTTTTCTTGACATCATCAATCGTGGCATCACTTTTCATTTTTTTGTAAATTTCCAGTAATTTTTGTAGTGCTTCTCCTTTTTTTTATTAAATTTTTGTAATCTTTTGAAGAACTATCCCATATCTCTGGCAATACTTCTAAATTTAGGATAAATGCTTTATAACTTCCTGATCTTTAGAAAGTTTCGAGAGGGTGCGGGGCGGCGACAACGACGGTGCGTCTGTCGCCGCCACAAGATCCAAAAAGTCGTCCTCCTCCATTGCTAGCGTAACGCGTACCTACTGACGTGATAAAAATATTGACGGAGGCTACACGATCAATATTTTATCATAATCCGACGGATCATCAATACAGAATCAAGAAATCTAGAAATCCATGAATAAATAATGACATAGGTACATCAATACATTAGGTTACTTACACGTTAATTAAATACCACGATACGTCATTATTTACTGATGGATCACAGTAAATACCTTACGTGTAATCGTCGCCTTAAATTCCTTAACTTCTAAGCTACTTGTTTAAAGGTAATTTGACAAATGAGGTAACGTTAAAAGCGTCTTATTTGTCTTCTAGTTATAGGATACTAGCGGCCGCCCGCGACTTTGTACGCGTGGGGTTAGTTATTTGCTTAAATACATTCCAGGATTTAATGTACTTAAAACGTTAATTCGCTACAAAAGATATCCCCATACCAAATTATTGATTGCATCATAATTAGGCAACGACGATATAATACTAGACTCCTAATAACAGGCGACCGATGTCTGTCAACACATTAGGCAAAAAAGTCTTATATTAATCCTGTGAGCCGTAAACATACGTTGAGACAGAACAGACCATGAGTTAGCCAATCACAATGCAGTACCCCGTCCCCCTCGCTTACGTAGTACCTCAGCGAGTTGACAGAATAATTTTTGTTCCTTAGATCGTGCATGCGGAGTCTAGTATTATATCGTCGTTGTAATTAGGTATAATTATCAATCATGTAAGATTTACAATTACTTCTTAGCAACAATTGTTCAGTCTGATGAGCACTCTCTGTTGATGTAGGTATAAAAATATTGAAGATCTGGAACACCTGATGTGGAACTCCAGAGCCCAGCTACACTATAGCATATACCTACTTACAGGAAGGAATGACGTCTAGCACGAGTTGTTTATCCTGATGACCCAATATGACCACATTCTGTTGTTTTTAGGTTAGGATTTGCCGTCATAGGAAATAATGAAACCAACGTGCATAAACTATAGTTTGTTTTTTAATCTCGTAGACCACATTGACAAATGATAACATCAAAACTGACGTAAATACTATTGAAATTTATGTCAGTTTGCCATTTGCACCTGTCAATTCAGTCTACGAGATTAAAAACAGACTTTAATTAATAATGCTTGTTAATCTAAAATATGAATATTAACCTGACTATGGTCTAAATCATCTTTTTTTTTACTTTGTTAATTCCTTGAAACCAACTGCCCCTAAGTTGATGCTAAGACTTGATGATTGCCAATATAGGTACAGACGCCAGCACATCAAGCTACCACAATCTGTCAGATTTCTTTAATAGAATTTCAACCTTATCACAAGAGTAGAAGGTTAATATTTGATTGGTATAATCTGACAGATTCGGGTAGGTTGACCTGCTGGCGTCTGTACATACATTCTAACTCAATTGATTTATTTATGAAAATAACACAGCTGTTCAAGAATAAGTAGGTACTTACCTACGTTCTCTAAAGTACTTAGGTACATAAAAAATACCCAAACAACCTAAAAACAATAGGTATCAAAACCTAGTTAGATAGTTGCTATACTTACCTCTAGAAAGTCTAATTCAATTCTTGTCAAAAGTAAACACTATATAATTTACCAACTTACATCCTGTTGAATGAAACGGGGAAAATAAACAAAACACTTTGTTACAATAGAATGGTTTAATCCTCATCATTTTCATCTTATTCTTTTACAACGTCATCCAGAAATTCTGCTGGAGCAGATAAAATAATGGCGGGGTTCCGAGCCCATAAAAGGTACCACACTACCGTCACCATGTGAGTGCAATATCCAATGATTCATTGACCGGCCAAACAATTTCAATTATCCTGGTTCTGCCAAATACATTAACTTCTTTTAAATATAGACTTAATAAATTGCTTTTTTGACATAATCCTAGACTTAATTTTTCCACTTATTAGTGTTTTAATTACAACTTGGTCTGAAGTAGAAACTCCACAGGCATCATCGCCACGCTCATTATTTATTTCAGCATGCTTGCAACTTATCGATATCATGATGATGATATCTATGAAAGAAAACATTGAATTAATATCAGTTATTTTATTTTGTGTATATATTAATAAAAGATATTAAAGAAAGACATCACTACATTCAGGGCCAAAAAAAACCTATTATTATTCTCATGATTATTATTATGTACTTTTTTTTTGTGTTTCAAAGTATTACAGCATGGATCAATCACTGACTGGTATGATCATTTTAACCAGAAGAAATATGATAATAAACAATAAAGAAACATAAATACCTGACGTGGTGCAATTCTTGTTTGTATAACAGCATAAATCTGTCTTTGCTCTTCTGAAGGACTGTCAATAACAAGAGCAAGGATCGTGAACCGGAAGCTTGAGCTTGTTGCAGCTTGTGTTAATTGCTGGTATATGCTTCTCATGAGGAGTTCATTACAAGGTTCACAATTTGCAACGGTTTATGGTATGGTAAGCAAAGGTCGTCAGATGAGGAAGATATTGGGGTCTTCGGGCGGTAAATAGGGCCGTAATAAGAAGAAATCCATACAAAATAGCACAGTACAACACAACAGGACGCAAGCGCAACAAAACAACAACAGCGAAGGATTGCGCCGATCAGTGTTGCCAACAGATAAACAATCTCTCCACCAGATTCAACTTCTAAAACCACCAGAAAACCACTAACAAAAATCGGCTCTACTCCCCCTACACTTGTAAAAATCGCTTTATTTTCCACTAAACATTTTTTTTCGAAAGTAAACAGAAACTATATTTAATTATGTAATTAAAATGTTAATTTTCATTACGGAACAAAATATTTAAGTAAAAAGACGTTAAAATGAGGAACACAAAAATTAATTACAACAATAACTACAAAAATAAAGTGATATTCTAAAATTCGTTTTCATCAATTGAATTTTTGTCTACCCCATCGTCTATTTTCACATATTATATGATTCTTCGGTCCCGATTTGTTTTGTAACTTTATTGCAATTTCATAATCTTTGCAGCATTTTCCTTCCAATCTTAAAACAAAGCGTATTCTTAAATAAAAATAAAATTCTCCTGACAATTAAATGAAGTAAAAATACATAATTATTTCGTAACGTTTTAGTAGCTTAGTGTTGAGTGATAGCATTTTAGTTATTGAAAGTAAATTCTACTAAACCACTAGAAAAAACCACCAGCCACTAAAAGCAATATTTCGCCACTAAGGGTCGAAACCACCAGTTTTAGTGGAAAATCCACTAAGTTGGCAATACTGGCGCCGATGCAAATCACAGAACTGTCAAATGTCAAAAATCCGTTTCACTTGCGCACACTCAATGAAACACTGCATAATTAATTTAATTTAATTATTGTTTTATTTTAAAATAATTTATTTTATCCAATGATTAATAAAGAAAACTTACTGGTAAACTTAAACGTACAATATGCATAAAACTCAGAAACAGAGTAAAAAAAGTCAAGCAGCAAAGTTTAAAATGGAACGTTGTAAAAAAGGACGATTTGAATGCGTGCGTGAAATTAAGGTGATTGCTTCGATGTAGCCCGCGAAATTCAATTTTTTTTACGTTTTTTGCAATTTGCAGGCCAGTGACATGTTATAACTTTATAAATATATGTGTTGCGGTAATAACAAGTATAATTTTAAATATAAAAATTATCAAAAAATTCGCACCATCAGCTCTCACATAGAAAAGGTGCATCGTAGTTAGATTTCGGAGATTTTAACATGATGCACCTTTTCTATGTGAGAGCTGATGGAGCGAGTTTTTTGATATTTTTTATATTTAAAATTATACTTGTTATTACCGCAACTCATATATTTATAAAGCTACAACATGTCACTGGCCTGCAAATTGCAAAAAACGTAAAAAAAATTGAATTTCGCGGGCTGGTTGGAGCATCCCCCTTAACAGAAATAAATGTTAAAAAATCTTTTTATCCTGCGTTTCTTTTAATAATGTGATAGGCGTAATCAATATACAATTCATTAAGCTATATTTTAAGATTTATTTCATTTGTATACTTAGTCAGGTCAAAAATAAGCATCCTCTATATTATAGAGTATTTTGATCACAGTATGAAATAGGATCATTTTTGGCATTATGTAATATTTATCGTTGATTTATCGTTTTTCTGTTCAAAATGTATAGGAAAAGTTTTTGGCGATTGCTGTCATTTCTAGTACTCATACCTTAAATGGCCCCATAGAGTCTTTTGATCCTCACATGAAATAGGACAGATTGGCATTTTTTCGTATTTAGATTTTTTTTTTTGGTGACTGTAAACTTTTCCGAAATCTGTGAATGCAGTTCAGAATATCTTAAAAAGTTATGGATGGTCTTATAGGAACAATGTCCTGTAACTATACCTAGGTACATAAAGTATGAATGAACTATGTTATCAAAGCAAAATTATCTCATTATATGCTGTTGTATCTATTCGGTATGCTTGTAGTATTTGCCAAATACAACTAGGATAAAGTATGAATGAACTATGATAAGTTATCAAAGCAAAATTATCTCATTAAATGCTGTTGTATTTATTCGGTATGCTTGTAGTACTTGCCAAATACAACTAGGATAAATTATGAATGAACTATGATAACAAAGCAAAATTATCTCATTAAATGCTGTTGTATTCGGTATGTTTGTAGTATTTGCCGAATACAACTTTGATTTGTACAAAAGAGTGAATATGCACACATTAATTTGTAGGTATTCGGCAAATACTAAAACATACACACATAACAGTTCATAGTGAACAAATTGCCGTTAGTTGTCGGAACACGCTAAAATATATAATGTAGAAGCTAAAACTCATGGAAACCACGCTATGTGCCTACAATAGCGAGTCATGTCACGGGCTAATGTTTAACCTTAAACAAAAGTTCTTTGTAAATTTTATTGACAAGCTTGTATAAAATGTACGTATTTATTTCTTATCTCATATTTTGATTCAAGTAAAATCAATCTTCCAGTTTGTTAGTTTTTACAAACAACTAGTACCTATTTGTAGATTAGCAAGCGTCACCTGTCGGGAAGAACTGACTTCGAAACTCGTACTGTTGTTTAAACAAAACTTCTTTGTTGATTTTATTGACAAGCTTGTGTAAAATGTACATATTTGTTATGTCAATTATATTAAATATATCTCATGATTTGTGTCAAGTAAAATCAATTTCCCACTTTGTTAGTTTTTACGAACAACTTTAGTAGAGTAGCAAGCGACACCTATCGGATATCTGGAGAACTGTGTTGCGAAACTCGTACTGTTGTTTAAACAAAAGTTTTTTGTAGATTTTATTTACAAGCTTGCGTAAAATCAGCATATTTCTAATGTCAATTATATGAAATGTAACTCATAATTTGTGTTTAGTAAAAATCAATTTTCCACTTTGTTAGTTTTTACGAACAACTTTAGTAGAGTAGCAAGCGACACCTATCGGATATCTGAAGAACTGTTTTGCTAAACTTGTACTGTTGTTTAAACAGAAGTTCTTTGTTGATTTTATTGACAAGCTTGCGTAAAATTAGCATATTTCTAATGTCAATTATATGAAATGCATATCATAACTTGTGTCAAGTAAAATCAATTTTCCACTTTGTTAGTTTTTACGAACAACTTTAGTAGAGTAGCAAGCGACACCTGTCGGATATCTGGAGAACTGTGTTGCGAAACTCGTACTGTTGTTTAAACAAAACTTCTTTGTTGATTTTATTGACAAGCTTGTGTAAAATGTACATATTTGTAATGTCAATTATATTAAATAATATATCTCATAATTAGTGTCAAGTAAAATCAATTTCCCACTTTATTAGTTTTTACGAACAACTTTAGTAGAGTAGCAAGCGACACCTATCGGATATCTGGAGAACTGTGTTGCGAAACTCGTATTGTTATTTAAACAAAACTTCTTTGTGATTTTATTGACAAGCTCGTGTAAAATATACATATTTCTAGTGTTAATTATATGAAATGTAAACTCATAATTTGTGTTTAGTAAAATCAATTTTCCACTTTGTTAGTTTTTACGAACAACTTTAGTAGAGTAGCAAGCGACACCTGTCGGATATCTGGAGAACTGTATTGCGAAACTCGTACTGTTGTTTAAACAAAACTTCTTTGTTGATTTTATTGACAAGCTTGTGTAAAATGTACATATTTCTAGTGTTAATTATATGAAATGTAACTCATAATTTGTGTTTAGTAAAATCAATTTTCCAGTTTGTTAGTTTTTACGAACAACTTTAGTAGAGTAGCAAGCGACACCTATCGGATATCTGGAGAACTGTGTTGCGAAACTCGTATTGTTATTTAAACAAAACTTCTTTGTTGATTTTATTGACAAGCTCGTGTAAAATATACATATTTCTAGTGTTAATTATATGAAATGTAACTCATAATTTGTGTTTAGTAAAATCAATTTTCCCACTTTGTTAGTTTTTACGAACAACCTTAGTAGAGTAGCAAGCGACACCTATCGGATATCTGGAGAACTGTGTTGCGAAACTCGTACTGTTGTTTAAACAAAACTTCTTTGTTGATTTTATTGACAAGCTTGTGTAAAATGTACATATTTGTAATGTCAATTATATTAAATATGTCTCATGATTTGTGTTTAGTAAAATCAATTTTCCACTTTGTTAGTTTTTTACGAACAACTTTAGTAGAGTAGCAAGCGACACCTATCGGATATCTGGAGAACTGTGTTGCGAAACTCGTACTGTTGTTTAAACAAAACTTCTTTGTTGATTTTATTGATAAGCTTGTGTAAAATGTACATATTTGTAATGTCAATTACATTAAATATATGTCATAATTTGTGTCAAGTAAAATCAATTTTCCACTTTATTAGTTTTTACGAACAACTTTAGTAGAGTAGCAAGCGACACCTATCGGATATCTGGAGAACTGTGTTGCAAAACTCGTATTGTTATTTAAACAAAACTTCTTTGTTGATTTTATTGACAAGCTCGTGTAAAATATACATATCTCTAGTGTTAATTATACTAAACGTATCTCATGATTTGTGTTAAGTAAAATCAACTTTCTTATTTGTTAATGTTACGAACAAATTTAGTAGCGTCACCTGTTGGAAATTTAGAGAACTCTTACGAAAGTATTTTACAAACTTTCTTTAGTGTATTCAAATATTTGTTCGATAAATTTTACTATACTTAAAATAGTTTTAGTCAATCTGTTTTGTTATGTAAAATCAACAAAGTGGATTTTGTTAAATTCACTCTTGTTATAGTAAAATTAACTATGAAAAGGGTTGACTATGGCAGTTCATTACTCAACCTACGCTACTTTAGTACATTCAACAATTCTTTTTTTTCAGTGTGTGTAGCAGCCATTACGGTGCGAAGAAACCACGCATTTTAATGTTTCCCTTAATTACTTAAAAAACTTTCCAAAGTAATTAAATCAAGAAAGGTTTAATGTAAAACAAACCTTATTAGTTAAAAGCTTTTAAAACGAGATATTTGCGAAAGTTATTTCGGCTACCTTTATTTAAAGATGGCGACAACGGCACGAGCTCTGCCTCAAGGTTAAACCCATAATCTTAATGAATATGCACCTAATTTACGAATTATGTCAACTTTCCTTGAACCTCACGACTTAAAAAACCAGTTTTATATTTTCTGCGTAATCGTACCAGTTCCAATTTTATTTTTGTTGATGCGAACTCTTTGTATAATCGGTAATACTTTTAAAGAAATGTGTACGAGGGTGAACACCGACTGTACATTGCATAACAACTTCGATCGTAACAAACTTTTATTCTGACAGCTGTCATTTTGACAGCTCTAAGCAAGTAAGCATTGGAAGTTTAATTTTTATAATAATCTGCAACTGACAGCTGTAGTAAAAGACAGAACAACATGTTTTTAATTTTTTGTTTTTATTGTTTTCTTTCTATTTATGTATTATGGTTGAAAGTATGACTATCAGCCTTGTCAAGTACTTGGAGTAACCCAGTACTAAGAGTCTTTGGTCAACTAAATCCTCTGGAACCATGGTTTCACATGGACACAGAATTTTTATTACTTGAACTGGGTCCAAATTAAAATTTTAGAATAAACATAAACCGTGGTACCACAAAAACTTTTAAACGTCTGTTGAACACTTGTCTAAAAAAATTCAGATTATGACGTTGAAATAAGGTCCCGTTTTACAGTCACACTTTTTTTAGACAAGTGTTCAACAGATGTTTATGTTTTGTAGTAAGGCTGTACCTATATCTTTTGTTTAATGCTACTGTTACATACAGTCAAGTGCAAAATTGGTTGGTCAAAATATAAAAAATAACGTACGTATCTCATAGGTTACTTCTCAATAAAATAGTAGGTCAGATAAGAAGTCGCTCCATTTAAAATACTGGTATTCAGCAGGTTTAACTGGAAGACCATTAACATAGCTGGAAAAGGCTAAGTAGATGTTGATGATGTTAATATGTAAATTAATCTCTGTTATAATTTGAATTCCGCACTCATTTTTTAACAAAGCATCGAACCTCTGACCTTCCGTTTTTAAATAAACTTTCTCTGTTTAATAAAACATACAAACACAGCAGTAACGATTATGTGTATCACGTAATACATAATAAAACGTCTCAAATTAATGCGCTATTACGTATTATATAATTATTTAAATTAAAAATGATAATTAACTCTAAGAATATTCTTAATCTGGCAGAGCGTTAATATATGCTCATAACTTACCAATATTTATCATTTATAAGGACAAGTGATTCATTTATTTTTATATACATTTATAGTTGAAATAGTCTTCGCATTTCTCACCAAGAAAAGACTGAAAACGTTATTGACCTCCGTCCCATCTGTCAATTGTCACCTGAAAATTAAAAATTATTTTATATACTCGTAGTGGGCGCGCCAAAGTTCACCTAAAATTTAAACTCCGATCATTGTAAGCCCGAAAATTGTATTCCTAACATTTTTAATCCTAATAATCACAACTCCTAATTGCGCTAGCACTAATTTTCATAATTCCGAATCATTCGACTTCATAATATCAGTAGCAATAAACATCTATTATACTATTATTTGTTTTCCTATATTTTCTCAACATAACCTTCTTTTACACTTTTATTCAAAGTCATATCTTTTTTGTTTAGATTTCTTTTTATTTTGTTTAATATTGTTGGCATTTTTTCATAGTGCTCCCAAGACGACACTCTGACCAAACGACTGGGGGCACCCCGACTCGGACAGGTTAGGTTAGAAGAAAAAAATAACCACGAAGGGGATGGCGGGGTCTTTCAGACCCCCGCCATCCCCTTCGTGGTTATTTTTTTTAAACCACCCAGAAGTAGGAGCACCGCGAAGCGGTGCTCCGTCGACTTTTCTGACTAACTAAAAATATTATCGTAATAATGTTTAGGGATAAAAAACGTTACGATAAAAAACAGTAGGAGTTTAAATATATTTACAATAACGATATTATATATAACAATTTCGGAAACATGAGTGTTATGAAAATCGCCGGTAGCACTACAAAAAGTATGAATGAAAACTTTAGGATGAAAAATTTTAGGAAGAGTGATCATTCGGATTACAAATCGTTAGGAAGAACAATTTCGGGTAAACAACTTTAGGTGAGCCAATATGGACCCACTCGTAGTATTGTATTGAATTATACTTATGCTATTAATTATATAGGTAGCTATATTCAATACATACATTTGTGCTTATTTTCCACACATCCAAAGTATATATATATAAATATGCAAGATGTAAACAGCCTTTTAAATAGTGCACCCGCCCGATGTGCTTTTATTTTATTAGAAAATAACAAAAACTATGAAAAGGATAAATTTATTTGTTTATCAAGATAAATATCGCATACTTGGGAGGTTAGAGATCCAATGACCTTAAAACTTAGGCATAAAAAAAAATTGAAAACCAACCAAGTGCGAGACGGACTCGCGTACGCAGGGTTCCGTTCAAAAAAATATTTATAATCGAGCAAAAACATGACGTTTGTTGTATGTAACCCCCCTTAAATATTTTTTTGTATATATGTGTTGTTTTAGCGGCAACGGAAATAACTAACACCATCTAACAATATCATCTGTGAAAATTTAAACTAACAATAACGGTTCATGAGATACAGCCTGGTGACAGACAGACAGACAGCGGAGTTTTATTAATAGGTCCCCTTTGAGTACTGAACCCTTTAAAGTGACATCTTGACTAAATAATAACTGCCCGTCAACTTTCAAGGGCAAATGACGCTTCCCGTAGACGGTTCTTAAATGGGTACACCACACCATACATTACCTACCGTCTTAACATTGCCTAATCAAACTTACCAAGAGCCAAGAGGACCTATTAAGATCTGGGTTGTAGAGATCAGATAGGGTTGCCATCCGTCCGGGTTTCCCCGGATTTGTCCTAGGTTAGAGGGCATCCGGGGAGCGTCCGGAGGGGCTTCATTTGTAGTCCGGGTTTTAAATTTAAAGTCTTGGGCCGCCCGCGACACACGCACACTTAACCGTAACCCCACGGCCCTACCCCTCCCGAGGCAGTTGCTACGGTGCGCACTTCGACTCATGTCCGGGTTCTGGACTCTAAAATCGGGGATTTCACGCGTCTTGTCCCGGTTTCCAACTTTTAGAGATGGCAACCCTAATCAGAACGAACGTCTAGACAGAAGACAAAAGATTTTTTTGTACATAGATGCTTAACCTTTAATGTGAATGAACTAATTATGAAACACTAACTTCAGTAGGTACTTAATTAATTAGTGTTTAAAAATAAATATGACATGTTCAAGTAAATGATGAGGTATATAATAGGTATCATAATATGGGTAATTACTAAAAAATAAAGAAAATAATAATGAATGACGAAAAGGAATTTAGTGATAAATATAAAAAAAAAAAACTGTAAATAATCAACGTCCACTATATTTTTTATCGATTTATTTTACCGAACACATTGATTTCTAAAATTAAATTAATTTAAATAAGTATATCACTCGTTTCTATGTAATTTTATAAAAATATAAAAACCGTTTGACAGCTCCCCCGAACCGGTTCTACACATCGAGACCATGGACAAACTTCGTGACAACATAAAAAAAAATAGCGCGTTCTGTTTCTCGCCCCAAAAATTTTACACATTCAATTGTACGAGCATTGACCGAGTAAAACCGGTCGAATGCCTTATGAACCATGCCGTCTGTTGCTGACGAGAGTCCAGATCGAGACTAGCCATTGTATTCTTATCATTATCACTGATTGAGTTGTCCACTTGATATTAAAGCCATAGAGTTCTTACCTGAATGATCAGTTTTGCCGTCGGGCGCCATTCCGAACGCACCTGCCGCGCGCCAATTTTCGAATTTCGAAACACGACAGCGTCTCCGCCGCACGTGAACAAAAATGTAATTAATATAAATATCAAATGTAATCGAACTATGCAAATTTAATTTAAAAATAAACGATCCGGTGTAAATAATCGAATGTAAATATTTTAACAGTGTTGTGTGTGTAAATATTTAAAAAATATTTTAGTTTCAATATTTTTTTTTTTTTTTGTATTTTATAAAATCCTGTGATATTAGAATTAAGGAGGAGTGTAGAAAAGACACAGCCAGTAAGTATTTTATTTTTTGTTGTGTATAATATTTTGAATTGCATGCTTAGTGTTGTTAATTTTAAGACATTTTGTTTTGCAAAACTCCTTTTGCTTAACTTTTCGTTATCCCCATTTAGTAACATAAACCTTGGCTAAGAATTACCAAATTGTGTAAATTAATACCTTAGTTCTTATTTTAGCTTAAACTAGGTATGCAAAAGTATTATCTTGTTTGAATTTCTTGAAAAAAAAAAAAACAATTTTCTTAAAATTTTAGTAGGTGGGTATTAAAATTGCTACTAATATAAAATTAATTTAGAACACCTGCTGTTTTAATTAAGTAGCTATTTACACACCTAGGTACTTCTACTTATATATTTATAATCTGAAGTAAAAACGAATCTATAGAGAAAACATATTATTTTGCCCATATCAAGGAAAAAAATAATTTACTATTTCATTTTAAAATAGGAAATATGTTATCAGTGGTACCTAACAAGTAGTCTAAAGCAAATTTTAATAAAATTATATAATTTTTATCCTTAATTAAAGAATAATAATGATTAAGTAATCAAATTCGTTACAAACTCGATTGAGAAAGAAACAATTGGTAAGTAATATAATTTTGATTTCGTATCAATTCTTATGAAATTATGTCTTCACTGCCAATACTTAAGTAATAACTTTATACCTATCTATTCAATTTTTTAACCGACTTCAAAAAAAGGAGGAGGTTCTCAATTCGGTCGGTATGTTTTTTTTTTTTTTTATGTATGTACATCGATTACTCCGAGGTTTCTAGTCCGATTAGTGTGATTCTTTTTTTGTTCGATGCAGTATACTTGCAGTGTGGTCCCATAAAAATTTCATCCAATTTGGTTTAGTACTTTTTATTTTGTGAGCATTTTTATTGATTTCGGCTACTTGGATGACATTACTTTTTGCGTGTTTGTTACGCGATTACTCCGCCATTTGTGGACCGATTTTCAAAATTCTTTTTTTTGTTGTCTTAGGGATCGTTCACCTTAGGGAATACTGCAAGTTTCATCAAAATTTGTTCAGCAGTTTTGAGATAGGGAATTTTATTAGCATGTGTACATGAGCGATGTTAATACCGGTGCCACGGATTACGAAATTCTAGTGCACTTGTAAGAAAATGATGTATTTGACAAGAATTTGGTTGAATGTTTAAACAAAAAGAGTAAAATAAAAAAACTTTTTTAAAAAAAAAAATTAACCGACTTCAAAAGCAACCACAAAAAAGGGTAAAATAACCTACAAAATAACTTTTCTTTCGGAAGTCGGTGGCAAAAAGACAACGAAATAAAAAACAAAGCCACCGACTTCCGAAAGAAAAGTTATTTTGTAGGTTATTTTACCCTTTTTTGTGGTTGCTTTTGAAGTCGGTTAATTTTTTTTTTTTTTTTTAAGTTTTTTTATCTAGACTTTTTATAGGTATAATAATTTAATATTTAGTTTTGACTAGACTATTCACAAAAAAAGGAAAATGGTAAAAACAAAAAAATATACCTACATAAATTTACATACCTAAATATTATAAGATTAAAGCAAAATGCTTTATTTAAACTCATGGTATAAATTCCTTAATCAATACGTCACTGTTAATATAAAAGTAAACAATATAAAATTTGCTTTGAATCCAAAATGAGGTTTATTTACTCCTTTTATACATAATTTGTGAGATATTTTCAAATTGATGTTGTTTTGACCAAATGAATGTTGCATCGAATGTTAATAGATAATAAAAAGCGAATAACATTCTTATTTTATAGCTCTAGTTTCTAATTTTAGTAAGTATTCATTCCCACTTCACGTTTTACTTCAAATTATCTTCAAATTCAAATAAAACATGTAGGTAGGTATAGTTTTATAACTAGATAACTGTATTAAAAAAAAACAAACAAACAAACAAAAAAGGGGACAAAAATACTAATAAATATTTAAAGGTTTTTTTCACATTTTCAGCAATTTTTCAGCCTTAACAAAAAAAATGAAATAATAAAATAAATATATTTTATTTTAGAATGTCAAAATAACCAATTAAATATATTTAAAAGATTTATAAACTGTCATATACGTTAAATGTAAAATCCAAGAAAATAATTTCCTAACTAAAATGAAATGAAAATATTATAATAATATTATCTAAAATGATAAAAATTCATGTAACCGAAATCACGTAAACTCAGCATAGGGAATATTGCGTAGAAGATTCAAAATTATTATTCCATCCAGTTTTAAAAACCCATAAATTCTCTGTAAACCAGTTTTTATTTCCAATTTTGAATTGGTTTTGACAAAACAATTTTCTTTAAACTTAATCTGGTTTTTATTTATTACGTGATACATTTGAATCGAATAGGTATTCGTGTTTATTCTGAGACACCTTGTTTAGTAATATTTTCATTATTATAATATTATTAAGTCGGCTCCATGAATAAAGTTTTTCAGTTCGTCTGACTATTTATTTCCTTTTAAACGTAATCTCTCTAAATGTTGTAGTTCATTTTTTTTGAAACTGAAACAGGTCAAGACAGAAGTAAATGACAAAATTAAAACCCCTATCGGCCCATGTTTTGATCAGCAGATAAGCTAAATATTTATTAAAATCCCATTTTTTTTAACAATGGGTAGTATTAAGTGTTCTGTGCAAATGGTTAAAAACTGTGCAGAATTTCAACTAATTGTTAGTTTAACTAATTTTATCAAACAGCTGGCCCTAAATGAATCACCAGATAAACTCTCGACTTGCACTTAAAACTCTTCACAACTTAAAGGTGAGCTACAGAACCCTAATTCGCTTTAATATTGCCTCTATCTATGCACTGCACGCCACTGCAAATACATTGCCATTTTTTTTTGGTTGAAAAATCATCAAATGAATCGGCTTGTACTGATGGAATCGCCCTCTTACAAGAATAAAAAAAAAACAAGGATTGTGACATACCTACACGGATTTGGACTAGTCACAAATGGTGGATTATTTCAAGCGACTCCCCTCTTTTTTGTTTTGTGAAGTTATCATTCCGCAATGAGTGGAACGGAAAGGACTGTCAGATTCATACTGACCAAAACCGTCCATTTCTTCAGTTGCCCTTTGTGTTCCGGTGCCGGAATACCTTTTTAAGACAGTCCCGCGACAAATAACATAGCTAACGTCAATTCCTTCAATGAAACTGTAGTGTTGTTAAACAAATGCCCAGTTGTCGGTCAATGGTCAACATTTCAAGCTAAAAGAATGCAAAAAAATATGAATGTCACTACGTTTCTTAATTGTTTTTACCGTCACAG
>NW_028155915.1:0-8000 GCF_963993115.1 Abramis brama | reverse complement strand
ACTACAACAACTGAGGTACCAAACACTGCTATTTCAATGACTGAAGGAACATCTGCTGTGCCTACAACACTTGCAGAACTAACATCCATTACAACAACTGAGGGACCAAACACTGCTATTTCAACGACTAAAGGAACATCTGCTGTGCCTACAACACTTGCAGAACCAAAATCCACTACAACAACTGAGGTACCAAACACTGCTATTTCAACAACTGAAGGAACAACTGCTGTGCCTACAACACTTGCAGAACCAGCATCCATTACAACAACTGAGGTACCAAACACTGCTATTTCAACATCTGAAGGAACTACTGCTGTGCCTACAAGACTTGCAGAACTAACATCCATTACAACAACTGAGGTACCAAACACTGCTATTTCAACAACTGAAGGAACAACTGCTGTGCCTACAACACTTGCAGAACCAGCATCCATTACAACAACTGAGGTACCAAACACTGCTATTTCAAGAACTGAAGGAACAACTGCTGTGCCTACAACACTTGCAGAACCAACATCCACTACAACAACTGAGGTACCGAACACTGCTATTTCAAGAACTGAAGGAACAACTGCTGTGCCTACAACACTTGCAGAACCAACATCCACTACAACAACTGAGGTACCAAACACTGCTATTTCTACAACTGAAGGAACAACTGCTGTGCCTACAACACTTGCAGAACTAACATCCATTACAACAACTGAGGTACCAAACACTGCTATTTCAACAACTGAAGGAACAACTGCTGTGCCTACAACACTTGCAGAACCAGCATCCACTACAACTGAGGTACCAAACACTGCTATTTCAACAACTGAAGGAACAACTGCTGTGCCTACAACACTTGCAGAACCAGCATCCACTACAACAACTGAGGTACCAAACACTGCTATTTCAACAACTGAAGGAACATCTGCTGTGCCTACAACACTTTCAGAACCAACATCCACTACAACAACTGAGGTACCAAACACTGCTATTTCAACAACTGAAGGCACAACTGCTGTGCCTACAACACTTGCAGAACCAACATCCATTACAACAACTGAGGTACCAAACACTACTATTTCAACAACTGAAGGAACATCTGCTGTTCCTACAACACTTGCAAAACCAACATCCACTACAACAACTGAGGTACCAAACACTGCTATTTCAACAACTGAAGGCACAACTGCTGTGCCTACAACACTTGCAGAACCAACATCCACTACAACAACTGAGGTACCAAACACTACTATTTCAACAACTGAAGGAACATCTGCTGTTCCTACAACACTTGCAGAACCAACATCCACTACAACAACTGAGGTACCAAACACTGCTATTTCAACAACTGAAGGCACAACTGCTGTGCCTACAACACTTGCAGAACCAAAATCCACTACAACAACTGAGGTACCAAACACTACTATTTCAACAACTGAAGGAACGTCTGCTGTTCCTACAACACTTGCAGAACCAACATCCACTACAACAACTGAGGTACCAAACACTGCTATTTCAACATCTGAAGGCACAACTGCTGTTCCTACAACACTTGCAGAACCAACATCCACTACAACAACTGAGGTACCAAACACTGCTATTTCAACAACTGAAGGCACAACTGCTGTGCCTACAACACTTGCAGAACCAAAATCCACTACAACAACTGAGGTACCAAACACTACTATTTCAACAACTGAAGGAACATCTGCTGTTCCTACAACACTTGCAGAACCAACATCCACTACAACAACTGAGGTACCAAACACTGCTATTTCAACAACTGAAGGCACAACTGCTGTGCCTACAACACTTGCAGA
Source organism: Abramis brama (assembly GCF_963993115.1). Lineage (NCBI taxonomy): Eukaryota > Metazoa > Chordata > Actinopteri > Cypriniformes > Leuciscidae > Abramis > Abramis brama. Next base: position 6,186 of record NW_028155915.1, on the reverse strand, counting down.
ACCAACATCCACTACAACAACTGAGGTACCAAACACTACTATTTCAACAACTGAAGGAACATCTGCTGTTCCTACAACACTTGCAGAACCAACATCCACTACAACAACTGAGGTACCAAACACTGCTATTTCAACAACTGAAGGCACAACTGCTGTTCCTACAACACTTGCAGAACCAACATCCACTACAACAACTGAGGTACCAAACACTGCTATTTCAACAACTGAAGGCACAACTGCTGTGCCTACAACACTTGCAGAACCAACATCCACTACAACAACTGAGGTACCAAACACTGCTATTTCAACAACTGAAGGAACATCTGCTGTTCCTACAACACTTGCAGAACCAACATCCACTACAACAACTGAGGTACCAAACACTGCTATTTCAACAACTGAAGGCACAACTGCTGTTCCTACAACACTTGCAGAACCAACATCCACTACAACAACTGAGGTACCAAACACTGCTATTTCAACAACTGAAGGCACAACTGCTGTGCCTACAACACTTGCAGAACCAAAATCCACTACAACAACTGAGGTACCAAACACTACTATTTCAACAACTGAAGGAACATCTGCTGTTCCTACAACACTTGCAGAACCAACATCCACTACAACAACTGAGGTACCAAACACTGCTATTTCAACAACTGAAGGCACAACTGCTGTGCCTACAACACTTGCAGAACCAACATCCACTACAACAACTGAGGTACCAAACACTACTATTTCAACAACTGAAGGAACATCTGCTGTTCCTACAACACTTGCAGAACCAACATCCACTACAACAACTGAGGTACCAAACACTGCTATTTCAACAACTGAAGGCACAACTGCTGTTCCTACAACACTTGCAGAACCAACATCCACTACAACAACTGAGGTACCAAACACTGCTATTTCAACAACTGAAGGCACAACTGCTGTGCCTACAACACTTGCAGAACCAACATCCACTACAACAACTGAGGTACCAAACACTGCTATTTCAACAACTGAAGGAACATCTGCTGTTCCTACAACACTTGCAGAACTAACATCCACTACAACAACTGAGGTACCAAACACTACTATTTCAACAACTGAAGGAACATCTGCTGTTCCTACAACACTTGCAGAACCAACATCCACTACAACAACTGAGGTACCAAACACTACTATTTCAACAACTGAAGGAACATCTGCTGTTCCTACAACACTTGCAGAACCAACATCCACTACAACAACTGAGGTACCAAACACTGCTATTTCAACAACTGAAGGAACATCTGCTGTGCCTACAACACTTGCAGAACCAACATCCACTACAACAACTGAGGTACCAAACACTGCTATTTCAACAACTGAAGGCACATCTGCTGTGCCTACAACACATGCAGAAGCAACATCCACTACAACAACTGAGGAACCAAAAACTGCTATTTCAACAACTGAAGGAACATCTGCTGTGCCTACAACACTTGCAGAACCAACATCCACTACAACAACTGAGGTACCAAACACTGCTATTTCAAGAACTGAAGGAACAACTGCTGTGCCTACAACACTTGCAGAACTAACATCCACTACAACAACTGAGGTACCAAACACTACTATTTCAACAACTGAAGGAACATCTGCTGTGCCTACAACACTTGCAGAACCAACATCCACTACAACAACTGAGGTACCAAACACTGCTATTTCAACAACTGAAGGCACATCTGCTGTGCCTACAACACATGCAGAAGCAACATCCACTACAACAACTGAGGTACCAAAAACTGCTATTTCAACAACTGAAGGAACATCTGCTGTGCCTACAACACTTGCAGAACCAACATCCACTACAACAACTGAGGTACCAAACACTGCTATTTCAAGAACTGAAGGAACAACTGCTGTGCCTACAACACTTGCAGAACTAACATCCACTACAACAACTGAGGTACCAAACACTGCTATTTCAACAACTGAAGGAACATCTGCTGTGCCTACAACACTTGCAGAACCAACATCCACTACAACAACTGAGGTAGCAAATACTGCTATTTCAACAACTGAAGGAACATCTGCTGTGCCTACAACACTTGCAGAACCAACATCCACTACAACAACTGAGGTACCAAACACTGCTATTTCAAGAACTGAAGGAACATCTTCTGTGCCTACAACACTTGCAGAACCAACATCCACTACAACAACTGAGGTAGCAAATACTGCTATTTCAACAACTGAAGGAACATCTGCTGTGCCTACAACACTTGCAGAACCAACATCCACTACAACAACTGAGGTACCAAACACTGCTATTTCAAGAACTGAAGGAACATCTGCTGTGCCTACAACACTTGCAGAACCAACATCTACTACAACAACTGAGGTACCAAACACTACTATATCAACGACTGAAGGAACAACTGCTGTGCCTACAACACTTGCAGAACCAGCATCCACTACAACAACTGAGGTACCAAACACTACTATATCAACAACTGAAGGAACATCTGCTGTGCCTACAACACTTGCAGAACTAACATCTATTACAACAACTGAGGTACCGAACACTGCTATTTCAACAACTGAAGGAACATCTGCTGTGCCTACAACACTTGCAGAACTAACATCCATTACAACAACTGAGGTACCAAAAACTGCTATTTCAACGACTGAAGGAACATCTGCTGTGCCTACAACACTTGCAGAACTAACATCCATTACAACAACTGAGGTACCAAACACTGCTATTTCAACAACTGAAGGAACATCTGCTGTGCCTACAACACTTGCAGAACTAACATCCACTACAAAGACTGAGGAACCAAACACTGCTATTTCAACATCTGAAGGAACAACTGGTGTGCCTACAACAGTACCGATCACTGTAGAACCATCAACAATCTTCGGTAACATCAGTAACAAACACAAACTCTCACTATTTCAAAACCTGATATTTTAACAGAATTATTTTCTAAAATGACTAGTTTAAGAACTGCTCCAACTAAAATCTTAGAAGCATCAAAAACTACTACAAGTACGCAAACAATTACGTCTTCCTCAACTTTAACTGTTTCTGTAACTCAAGCAAAACCAACACCTACTTTTGTTAAAGGGTTAGTTCACCCAAAAATGAATATTCTATCATTAATTACTCACCCTCATGTTGTTCCAAACCCGTAAGACCTTCGTTCATCTTTGGAACACAAATGAAGATATTTTTTATTAAATCTGTGAGGTTTCTGAACAACCCATAGGCAGCAACAACATTGCAACTTTCAATACCCAGAAAGGTAGTAAAGACATCGTAGATGTCAGACAAAATAATCCATGACTATAATAATCCGACTATAGTGGTTCAACCTTAATATTATGAAACGATGAGAATCCCTTTTGTGTGCAAAAAAAAAGGACTTTATTCAAGTTCACTTCATTTATATAGCACATTTACAACAGCCACTAGGCTGACCAAAGTGCTTTATAGAACAACCAGATAAATAATAAGAAAATAATACCTGCATAACAACACATAAAACACAAATAAAAGCAGAAGAGCTAAGAGCTTAAAACCGGAGTAGCAAAATAGCATTAGACTCAAATATATAATAGTAAAACAGAAGTGACAAAAAAAAAAACAGTATCAGACTTAAATATAGAATAGAAAGACAGGAGTGGCAAAACAGTATCAGACTCAAATATAAAATAGTAAAACCAACCTAAGAAAAGAGATCAATATGCTAAAGAAAACAGGTAGGTTTTTAACAGAGACTTGAAGACAGACAGGGTAGGGCCGTTCCAGAGTTGCGGCCCTGCCACAGCTAATGCTCCCCTCTACGCTCGAGTCGAATGCGAGGGAATACCAGCTGAGCCTGGTCGCTGGATCTTAAGCTTCTGGACGGAGTGGAAGGATGAACAAGTTCAGAGAGATAGGCAGGAGCTAAGTTATGTAGAGATTTAAAAACAAAGAGCAGCATTTTAAAAATCTATTATCTGTTGAACTTGCAGCCAGTGTAGAGATCTGAGAATTGGAGAGATGTGGTCATATTTGCGACACTTATGAATAAGTCTGGCCTAACTAAACTAAAGTGGACTAACTAAAGACGAGTAATTTGAGAACTTGATATACCGCAATATAAAGAATTGCAGTAATCTAGCAGACTATCTAGTAATCTAGTATCTATTCAACAATCTCTTCTCTTCCACATCATTCTCCTACGCTGTTGACGTAGTAAACACAGATACAACAAAGACAGCAACTTTAACAACTAAACGAACAAAATCTAATGTGTCTGCAACACCTGAAGCAACATCTATTTTCCATACAAATTCAATGTGCACAAACACACACATTCCACACACACACACACACACACACACACACACACACACACACACACACACACACACACACACACACACACACACACACACGTTGGGGTTTGCAGGGGGTTTTTGTGTGTGTTTTTGTGGCCATTTGGTCCCCACAACATCGGAAATACTTTGATCGCACACACGCACAGCAAAAAAGAAATACATAGCCTATTTTGAATCACACATTTGAGATTCGTCACCTGATTATATTGACGTCTCAATATTGTCATGGAATATTATTACAAATTTACTGTAATAATGCTTCATGTAAGTTCATAAGACATTTCTCAAAGATTACACTAATTATATATTCTTCTCACCCTGTCCACAGCAACATCTGTGTCTCTGGGTAATACACAGGTAAGTCTGGAAAAATCCAAAAGGATTTTTTTTATATATTTTGTTCCATGTATGTACTCTTCACAAAGCATATGTGTACGGTTAAAAATCTATAAAATTTGATTAAATTATTGTTTAATCTAAGCTTTTAGTATGATAATATGAAACAATAACACTAAGATTTTGTTATATTTACCTGTTTTTTCCAGTGCAACACAACACATTCAAATGGTGAGATTGATACATTCCCTTACATTAAGTCATGTGCATGCAGAAAGATCTGTGAGAGCACAATACACACATGGAAAAGCTTTTTGTCAAGGAGACTAGTTGTCATTAAGGTGGTGTCCTCTGGTGGACAGGTGCAGACACATTAGGCCTGGATGTCATAAGCAAAAATTTAAATCCACTAAAAAATGCCCCAGAAGCATTGGAAAGCCATGGCAAAGACAAAAAAGTGACAAAACGTGTATAAGACCAATGTAAATTCAATCTGAAGTTTACAGAAAAAAAGCATTTCGTTAATTTTTTTCTTACAAAATTAACAAACTAATTGTGCAACATTTTTAAGTTTATATTAACAGAAGTATTTAAGTGTAATCACACCTAAAGCTTAAGATTTGATTTTTTTTTTTTTTTTTTTTTTTTTTACTTTTCGCATCAGGTGACATTTTAGGAGCAAGATTATTTTTTCCCCAGTCATCTCTGCCATCTGGTGGATTAAAAACATGCAAAAGGCCAGAGCCTTAGATATGCATTTTCAAAGATGCGATTCAAAAACACCAAAAGCATCTGGGTTTTTATCATATTTTGGACGTAAAATAATATGTATGATTTTTTATTTTCTTATTCGTTTTTGTCATTTTTAGGGTTTCCTTTAAAATAACACCAGTTTTATTTATGTACTTAACCGTATGTGGGTAAGGGGAGGCTTTTTTGTTATGTCTATTTCAGGATGAAATCCAGAAACATAATAAAACTTCAAATAAACATAAATTGTTAGAAATTAAAATAGGTTTGGAATTTGATCAAATAAGTGAGGAAAATAAGTGTAAAGATGACAGGTGTCATGCTCTGAATTTTTGTTCTGGTCAGAATAATAACTTTCTCCATGTCTTGTCAATGAAAGGTATATTTGAGATTGGTCTGTAGTTGCTAAAAATTTGTGTTACCCAACTACTATTTTCAGAAGTGCAGCATAGTTTAGCGGCAGCATTTACCACTTCTAAAACATCTGTTTGTAAACAGTAAAACAGGGATTCTGGGAGAGTCAAGGCAGCAAGCTGACAGTTTGAGATGTAATAGTCAGAGTCTGAACTCTTAAATGTGGAGTGAGTATCTGCCATCTAATAAATACATATCTATGACTTTCCCTAGAAACAGGATCATGCAGTCTGACTACAGAGTGAGTATACCTCTTAATTCACAGTAATAAATAGTATTCTAATACTAACCCTAAATAATCCAACATATATTTTATTTCCACTG
>NW_028155916.1:0-18000 GCF_963993115.1 Abramis brama | reverse complement strand
CCACCACGGCCGCCTGAAGGATCGTCTCCGCCACGGCCGCCCAAAGGATCATCTCCGCCACGGCCGCCTGAAGGATCGTCTCCGCCACGGCCACCAGAAAAGTCGTCTCCACCACGGCCACCGGAAAAGTCCTCTCCGCCACGGCCACCTGAAGGGTCTTCTCCGCCACCAGTATGTACGTAAGCTATATCGGTTGCATCGCGTGTGTATTTTTTGAATCATAAACTGTTACTGAATTTTGTTTGTGTACATCAGGGCGGTAAACTGCTTCGCTCATGCTGGTATCTGCACTAGCCCTCCTCTTGCTGCCACGCTGCTGTTTTGTCTCAAGTTCAATTGATGTCTATTTTCACCATAGACTATTTATCGTGTTGTATATGAGCTCACCCCAGGCTTTGAACGCCTCCATGTGCCTTCCAGCGCCAGGATTTGTTGCCCAACTGGGTGTCTGACAGAGCTGTATGTGACTTATCGTGACACGGACGATAGCTTTGCCTCTCTTTGGCTTGCCCGTGCTTATTAAATTGTGTGTGTGGAGATGTGGGTCTATGTCTATGGGTTTATTTGTCAAGTTATGATTAAAGGGATAGTTCACTTTGAAATTAAATTTTGGTATGTTTTAGCTTACCTCAAGGGCATCCAAGATGTAGGTGTCTTTTTTTCCGCAGTAGTTTCAATTTTGATATTTTTAGGTCAAACCGTTTTTGTCTCTCAGTCAGATAATGCAGGTCTGTGGTCACCACCTCAAAGAGCATGCACAGAGTCCAAATTAAAACAATTCCCCGACTCTGTGCATGCTCTTTGAGACAGTGACCACAGACCTGCATTATCTGACTGAGAGACAAGAACGGTTTGACCTAAAAATATCAAAATTTAAACTACTGCGGATAAAAAGACACCTACATCTTGGATGCCCTTGAGGTAAGCTAAAACATACCAAAATTTAATTTCAAAGTCCCTTTAAGTAATTTTTTTTATTTCTTTTGTAAAAGTTTTGATAAAGACTTCTATTTATTTCTTTAAATCTGTATGATTGCCTATTTTTTGGTTACTTTTCTATGGGTTTATCTGTTAGCTTATAATTAAGTGATTTTTTTATTAATTCGTATTTCTTTTGTTTGATTTAATTTGATAAAAATAAGATTTCTATTCTTGTTGAAAACTTTAGGATTTATTGTTAATTTTTTGGGGTTTTTTTTGTTAAGCTCTAGGCAGCTGTTGCGTCCTCCTTGCTGCCTAGATTGCTTTAGAGTGAGTTGTTCATTTATTTTTGGTTTAGTGATTTATTTCCCGCCCAATAATTGAATGTTCTTTCTCCCATAGTGCTGAGGGCCGACGGTGGTGGTGTCGGTGTCCCTGGTGGTGGCGTCTCTTCGTGTGTGCTGTGTTTTTCCCCTTTTGTTTATTTTGAGTTTTTACCACTGTGTGTGTGTGTTCACGTGTGGTTGGGGATCCATTCTGATATCACACACCTCTTGACCCTGTCACTCCACTGGTAAGGCCTCAGCACTCATTTCCCTTATTGTTGTGTGTATGGTATTTTATATCTTATGTTTTTAGTAATTGTATGAATAAATTATTTTTTTTTAAACAGAACTACGTCTCTGGCTTAGTGCATAAATCAAACCTGTGTGCTTTCTGTATTTTGGGGGCTTTAACTATTGAGTTAGTCAAATTCTATTCTCGGGGTGAAATTCCCCGGGTGGCGTTCCCGGTAAAATAAAAAGTGCCACTCGCCACACTTATTTTATTTACTCTATAAGCTATTCCACTCGTAAGTTTGTTACTATATAAAGCTGAACATGTTAGTTTATAAGACGGTGTGTAATATTATTATTTTTTAAAAGTATTTAATAAGCTACTGAATCAAAATAGTAAACACAAGTACAAGCCAAGAATACTTAGAATACTTAATTATACTTTTAAGTATATCTCGATCAACAAGTATAGGCCAAATATACTTAGACTTTTCTGTCAGTATAAGTCAAGTATACTTAAGTGGAATTTGAAGTCTATTTCTGAGAAGTACATAAAGTATATTTCTGAGAAGTATATAAAGTATATTTCTGAGAAGTATATAAAAAGTAGACTTAAAGTATACTAATAGCACACTTGAATAAACTTATTTTTGGTAAGGGTAGTCTAGAGCAGCTCCGTATCAGTGTGACGCTCAGTTCTGGTGCTGGGATGACATACTAATGAGATGATTTTATTAATTCATCATAGCAGTGGTGTGAGCAGGGATGGACTGGGGCTAAAAAACAGCCCTGGACTTTCTCCCAAATAGGCCCATCATCCGGCCATTCGCCTCTAGCCGTGTGGGACAGACACTAGTCAGGATGTTCTAAAACTATATGCCACAATACTGTAGCCTATCAGACAAGGTATTCACAGCAAGTAACATCTCAAAACCAATGATGATAATTGGGGTTGTATTTAATAATGAAGCCTCAGCCTTCAAATAAAAACAAAAAATGTACAATGCCATAAAATACAAATAATGAAATGTCTACATAATTTAAAAATTATAAAAATATAATTGATTTTTTTGTTGATTTTCTATAAACCTATTGTATGTGTTATCAAAAACAGTAGCCCAAACATTTAGTATAAATATAAATGAAAAAAATAAATAAATAAATAAACTGCCATAACTTCTAAACAAAAACATTACTGCATTACATTTAAAGGGGTGATGAACTGAGAAATCAAAATTTCCTTTGACATATAAGAGATCATCATACTATAATAATATCCTGTAAGTTTCAGAACTGAAAACTACCTTGTTAGTCCAATAAAAGCTTTTATAGACATCAGGCTCAGCAAACGACTCGTTTTTCAAAGTGGGGAACTATGACGTCAAAGAGGATAAAATCAAAAGAAGATCAACGCCTACTTCAACACGGCCTGTTTAGCCCCGCCCACCGATTCGCCCAAACATGCTAAATAACATAGGACGACATGATAATTGCTAAACCGGATCGAGCTACTTCCAAGCAATAAACATGCTGTTTACTAAATATTGTGCAGTGCCTTGTTTGTGGAAGAAGACAGTCTGCATAAGCTTCCTTCGGATTCCAGCATGGTTAAACTTTATTAAAGGGTAACTAAACCCCTGGTCAGAGCCTGACTCCACCCACTGGCAATATTTGAAAAATGCTAGAAAAGTGGGCAGACCCCAGCAGAGATAGAGGGGACGAATCGTGAGCGGGGGGGTGTGCACCTGAGACCCGCTGTCAGACTCTTTAAAATGGAGAGTGACTCACAGGGTCGCAAGACGACGTAAAGTACATGCATCTGATGAGTTTTATCGAGTTTATGTCAATAGCGCGCACTCTCTATAGGCATTTTCATATTTTGCCGCTATGTGAAAAAATCCAGCAAAATGCGCCGACGCGTTTGTCGACCCCAGAGGATTAACTTTAGCCTAACCATAAATTGTGATTAAAATATATATGATCACTCACATCAAGACGCCGCTGCGGTGGTGGAGTCCATGCAGGAGAAGCAGCGTTTGGCTCTGCATCGCTTTTCAGCGCGAGCTGTGTGGAGAAGCCCATTTCCACCTCTATTGCGTTGGAGAAGCAATCCCGCGTAAAATGCAGGTTTCACACTCAAGGTCTTCCAGGCCAAGTGCATGCAACCACTGGCGCCTAATTTCCAAGTCTGCTGGAAAGCTATGCAGTCCAGCAGTGCTGTTGCAACCAGCAACACTACACCTACGTACCCTCCTGACCACTGTACTAAATACAGATAAATCTACGCTAGCTCATACCAAGGGCGTGGTGAGCTCGTACCAGGGGAGGGCATGGTGAGCTGGAACCTGCTTACGTCACGTAGTACTGCTTACGTCACGCAGTACCGCAAACATCCACTAGGAAAATTCAACTGCAGTAGCCACCGTTCAACCTGAAGAGGGCAGCACTCAGACGTTTTTACACCATATATTGTAGAATTAAAACACTTTATACCCAAATGCCAAAAAAGTTACTCGAATCAATGAACAGCACTAATAAAGCCCCATTCTTACAGATCATTAACTAAAAAAAGTTGGTTTAGGGTTTAGTTACCCTTTAAATCAGTCAATCACAATATCCCGACATGGATCTGCCAGCAACATGTAAGTAACCATGTGTATTCTAATGCCTGATCTGCGATCAGTGATTTCTGATGTGTAATTATTCAAGTTCAGATATCTTTCTCTTAAAATCGTTCAATACTGTTTATGCATCAGTGACTAAACGATCAACTTCACATCATTTCTCGTAGTATTATGTAAAGAATCTTTTTTAAACTGTTATTAAATTATATACAGAAAGCGATCAAAGAACGATCAAATCGCCCAAGCTGTCAATCAAACAGCACAGCGTGAGCCGCGAGAGCTTATCTGGACACTTGCCAAACTTGTGATGAAATAATAGCCGCTTTCCGACCAAGTAGTTCTAGGAACTGTCCACTTCTAAACAGTTCTAAGAACTACTCTCCCCCAAACTCGGTTTTGCCGTTTGCGTTCGCACTGGCCAAGTGGCCATAGGAACTGGTAGGAGGGGTAAGGGAGTGACGCAAGCACGGTGACTTTTATTTTGACGGCGCGACAGACCTTTATTTTGGCGGCGCTGAGAACGCCAGAGCAAACAATGCTCGCATTCTCTGTGTTTATTAGTTAGCAATCTGTCTAACAGTACTGTTTAATATGTTATTAGATAGAACTGTTATAGAAAGTAGACAGTATATGAAAAAAAGGTTATTAGCCTATGCCGTGTGGTTGATGTCCAGTGTTGCTAGCTGGGCAGATAAACATAATCATGTTTGGCTTGGTCCCCTCAAAGTTGCGTTGGATTTTCTCTTCAGCATAAAGGTTTAGAGACCCATCTATCACTGTTTTCCATGTTTGTATAGTTAGTTTATGGAGTAAATATATAGGCTATAATCTGTGTGTTTACATTATAGCTGTTTTAAAAATGGCGCGTGCTGATGCTCCGCGTGCGTTCGGTCAATCAGCGTACACTAACGTCACGGATAGTTCCTATAGTGCTGGTTTAGACCCTACTCTGAAGTAGGACCCAAATTAGTTCCTACAAATGGAGTTCCTAGAACTAAAATCGTTCCTAGTTCCTGCGGTGCGAACACGCCGACATCCGGGTACTTTAGCCAATAGTTCTAGGAACTGTGAAAAGGTTCCTCCGGTCGGAAAGCGGCTAATGACACTGTTACACTACACAACGAAGCTCTTACTGTGTATTTACATCGTGTTTGCATTGTGATTTGGTGTAAGCATTTGTGAGAGTGCAAAAATTGCGTTGCAATGATAAGATCTTTATTCACACGATCAACAGACTGTCCGTCATCTGCTCAGTCAAAGCTCATCATGCTGCAACCTTTCATGTGATGGAATAGATTTAAATATAATGCTTTAAACGATACTTTTCACGATTTGTTAATCTCGATAGCTGTAATAGTAAAAACGTAGTAAAAGTTTTCGAGAGAGTTCATGTAATACTGGCTATTTCATATGCAAGCATGTCAGCCAATCACAGCAGTGGGCGTTTGCACTGCAGTCTCACAGCAGCCAATCACAGCAGTGGGCGTTTGCACTGCAGTCTCACAGCAGCCAATCACAGCAGTGGGCGTCTGCACTGCAGTTTCACAGCAGACACGCCCCTTAAAACAGAGCGTTCAAATCTGAGGCTGAAATCAGGCTTGGAAAAAGGGCTTTTATTTATAAATTATGACAATTTTTGATGTAAAAATCATACTAACATTATAAGGGTACCCCAGGCAACATTATAAAATAATAAAACAATCCAGTTCATGACCCCTTTAATACATTTATACATGACTATATTAATATAACAGAATTTTTAATATGAATACAGGCACATTTCTGCCAAAAAAGTTTGTTTTACTAAAGTTAATTCATAAGTTGTGGTGTGAAATGTCTTCTAACTGGTTTGTTCTCGGAACAATGTTTCACCTGTTGTTGTTTGTTTTTTTTGCGTCAATATGTTGAGAATATCAGCGCTGTTTCATCTGGCTTTTTACAAGCTTAAATCACATAAGTTAGTCATCTGTGGGTTTATAGATAGAGAATTCTGCGCTGAATTGAAATGCTTCTCGGTGGATCGCGCAGCTCTGTGTAATAGCCTAATGTTCGCGTGATCGAGGTCAGCCGCACAGCTGCTTTGTCCGCGATCGCTGTTTTTTGGGCCGAGCTGATAATGCGCTACTCAGATCAAACAAGTTTTATTCCGCTTTTTGAGCGTTTGCCATTTGATGTTTCTCATACGCAACGCAAATGACAGCGTACAATCAAAGAGAGTTGGGTAATTTTGTAGAGGCAAAAGTTCAAATTGAAACGTTTAGCTAAAAAGGTTGCAAAATTATACCATTCGAAGTCTGCAACCCCGACGGCAAGTTGGGGCTAGTTATATAATGTGTTTAGCGGGACACTCACAGGCACCACGCTGGAGACCGCTGCTATTCAAATATAATGTAAGCAAATTTAAAAGTGCAGCCTTATAAAACTAACTTTCCGTCAGTGGCTATAGGCCGACTCTTCTTCCTCAGTTGTTGTTTTTTACACGTAGCATATAAGTGATCATATTAGTGCCCCTGCTGTTGGCTGTTCATATTGCTTTATTAGACTTTTTTTTTTTTTTTGTGCCGACGGTCCTCGGTTGGACGGCCGTTCTGGACTTTTCCAGAACACACAGATTGTCAGTCCGTCCCTGGGTGTGAGTTACACTAGCTGTATATTATGATTATTTTGCATCAGACAACTGTACAAGACCGGTCATTTGTATCAAAACTCAACCTGACTCAACAAACCTGACTAAAGAGTTTATTTTGTAGATAATATGTGTGATGATAAACCAGCCAGTGAGAGCCAGTGCAAACCACTGAAGCGAGAGACTGATGATGTGTGACAGTGATCATGTGATCATGAACCTTGTGTAGGAGCTGCTGCTGTAGTTCGGCTTGATTTCTTCTCAGAGTTTGAGCTTCTGACTGGAGTCAGTGTTGGTGAAGCGACTGGATCTGCAGAAGATGAATGATCAGACGCATCATCTGTAGGACATTAACATCATATTTTCATATCGATCATGACCTGCAGTTTGTGTTCATCATCACAGTTTTCAGTGGCAGTAGTTGAGAAGAGACTGTACTGTATTACTGTATTACTGTAGGACATTAACATCATATTTTACAGTGTTGTTTCTCACCTGAATACTTGACAGTGTATCTGACTGAGGTCTTGAGTTGATTTCTGCGAGTAAGCTGACATCTCCACTCTCTGTTGTCATCTTCATTCAGGAGTGTTGTAGTCAGAGTGAGGATACAGAGATATTGATCTGGAGCTGATGATGATAATATCTGATATCTGGAGTCTGTCTTCAGATCAACACCAGCCTGATTCACCCACAACAGCTCATATCCAACTCCCATATAAGAACAGGAGAATGTAGAATACAACTGACAGGAGAGAGTCACAGAGCGGCCTGGACTGATCTCAGTCTGTGAGGATGAAGATGATGATGAAGATGATGATGTTGATGAAGACACTGAAACTGAACACAAGACACAAATCACAGACTCTTCAATCATCATCTGAGTTTAAAGGGAGAATCTGCCCTTTTTAAATTGACCACATAATCATAAACTTACCATGAAGAACATTCAGATAAACATCAGCATCAGGTCCTTGTCGTTCTCCATTCACATATTGTCTGCATCTGTATATTCCAAAATCTTCTACTGTGACGTTCTTGATGTTCAGAGAGCAGTCAGACTCCAGACTCAGTCTCTCATGTCTCTCTGTGTCTTTATTCTTTATCCCTCCAGTAATCAGATCAACTTCTGAAGGTCTGAAGCTGTTATAGTGGACCCATGTAGTTGATTTGCAGTCAGAAAGAGTTTTATTACAGGGCAGAGAGACATTTTCACCAGAACTGATGAACACTTCATCCACTCCACTGGTTCCTGAAACACAGTATATCTCAGTGATCATTATGATATTAATAAATGAAAAAACATAAACCCCACCAGCATACAAAGCAGAAGATTCAAATCATACAGTCTTTTTCCGCTGTTTGATAGTTAATGCATTCATTAACATTTATAGATAAACCAAATCAAACGCCTCTTTAAGATGGAATAAGAAATACTCTGACTCTGAAACAAATTTAAATAATGTAATATCATCATATCTTGAACTTTTGATTTCAGCTTTGTCATATAAACATTACTGGACGGCACAGGATTAGTTGATCCTCCTTTTCAACCGTAGAAATACACTAATAACTGACCTTAAAAGCTCTTTATCTGTTCTGTGTTTCTCTCTTTCCTTCAAACTCACCCTACTGTGACCTATGCACAGCTAAATACTAAATAACAACTCAAAACCCACAAAGAATATTTGTGGAACAGTTCCCAAAGGAAGGAGCAAAACTCAGGGAAGGTTTGCTGGGATCAGTAGTTCACTCTCCATCCAGACACAGGCTTGATGATGATACTGTACTTCTGATCTCTGATCACACAACATCACTTCACTGAGCTGAACACTCGTTGTGTGTTTGACAGTAAGTTTATGATCAATCATGAGCTGAGTTTGGGAAGTAGTTAACAGTGAATTTGATCATGATTAGGGCCCTCTCAAGTAAAAGTCATGACAAAATAATGCATTAACAAATCATTTAATACAATATGATTAAACATACACTAGGAGAATATTTGTATTCCTTTACACCACCAGTACAACAAAACAAAAGATAAAGGTTATTTGTAGTTCTGTTACTCACAGCGCATTCATGTATAAAAATGTATAAAATTGTTAACTTTAGAATAAAAGTTTCCCAAAAGCATCGTTAGCCAACAATGTTCACAAGTTCCGTTGTTATCAGCAGTTACGAGTCAGTGTTTCCCGAAACCATAGTTCTAACGAACATTCTCAAACAGCATCGCAGAGTTGTGTGTTTGGAACGACAGCTCTCGGCCTGTGGTTAGAAGCAGACTTTCTAGTTTGCGTGACATTCAGTACAACATGTGTCTTTTATTTAGAATACGATATAATCATCTTGTAGTGCTCTGGGGTGTGTTTCCCGAACAACGCCGTAACTCGCTGCTTAACTATCATAGTACGATGCATCACTGAAGAAATCAACTAGCGAATCACGACTGTTTCCCGAAACTGTATTGTCGCAAAGTGGTCGTTCAACCTGTTTGAGATCGAATTAACGCTAGATGTTTTTCTACAAATTACAGACATGACATCTGAGGACTATTTCTCATTTTTCTCAGTTATTTTCTCAGTTATTTTGCTTTATTTCCAGATGCAATCATAGGATCCTTCTTACCTAGTAGAGCCCGTTCGCACATGTGCACTTTTTAATAGCTGTGCTTTAAATCTCTTGACAAACTAAAGACGTAAATGACATTTGTATGTTATCGTCATCATCAAGTAGCTTTGGGAACACGCTTGTTTATAAGAAAGATTGGGAATTATTAACTCATTTATGTGTCCAGCGCTGTCACATCACGTCAGGTGTCAAAAGAACGAAAGACTCAGAAGAATCAGACCCGAAGACTCAAGAGATGAACTGATCATTTCTCTTTCTGGTACAGAACCCATAGGATTTTGTGCATGCGCGGTCGTCACAAAATGAACGAATCACTCTCTGAGACAACTCAGTAGTCCTGAGTCATATTAAAGATTTGTTCAAAATAAACGAATCGTTCGTGACCGACCCATCACTAGAACACATTTTCTTTTACTGTTTTTGCCATAACAAACAATTCCAGCAGCCAGAGAATAACTAACATTAAAGGGTAACTCTCGCCAAAATGCAACTGAGGGTCTTTTTGTTAATCTACCCGAGGCAAACTTTCGTTTAAAAGCATAATTAGAATGGAAACGGCACTTTTAAACAGACAGTATGAAATTTTTCGCCGCTAGGGGTCGCTAACCTCTTACAATAACAAAGGCGTAGTTTGATGACGCAACATTTGCTAAGAATTATGGATCTTGTCATCAACGTCAAGCCGACCGATCTAATAATGTTTATGGATGACTGAATACATCGATGCTTTTATCATGACTGTGATATGAAGCAGTTCGGGATTGCTAAGAGACAGCTATCAGCTCCACACGCGACGCGAGTCCCGCGGATATAAAAGGAATATGGACATTTCATTCTGCCGAACTACACGCAGAATTACTACTCACAGGTCAGTTTATTAGACAAATTAAACTTGTGAGGTAACGCAGCGCTGTTTCACTTGGTCTAACATTACACTATCACACTAAACTGCATTTGAATGTGTTGAAATGTATGTGTTAGTTTGTCTGTATGAGACTAGCAGTAAACTAGATCAACATTACAATAACATACAGATCATATTCTGACATTTTATCATTGTTGAACTATATAACATTGATTAGTTTTATGTAAATGTGCTCACCTGTTTAATAAAGTACATGTAGGAGCGGTCGAAGTCTCGGACGTGGAGCTCTCGTTTATATGCTGTCTATGGGAGCTCTCGGCATCTCGAAAACACCGCGCTGATATTGATTCTCGTTTTAGTTCTCCTTTTTTATCCAAAGTCTGCTTGCCATGGTCCATAATGTTTGAACGAAACAACAACAGCGTGCAGATAGACATTACGAACTACACAGTTGTCCACGTCTGTCGCCTTGGTTACTATCAGAGGGCTCTGGTTGCCATGGCAGCACGAGCGGAAACCAGGGATAACTCGGATATGATGCCATTGACGGCGACAAAATGGAAATAAAGAAACGTGACGTGTCTTCGAATTAAATTACAAATTTCTCCTGGTTTTAAAGTTGTTGGAAACAGTCGGGATAATGTAAGTATACAACTAAAAAAATATATAACATAGATATAGTGATTTTTGCTATTTTTAAAGCAAAAAAGTTACATATTGTGCCTTTAAGTTTGATCGTATTTTCGTTTTCGGTCAAATTGCCTTGTGAATGGGAGTGCTTGGGGCACTACTATGATAGCATCAAAAATGGCTATTTTTAAAACACTAAGAAGGCTCGACACAACATGAAACTGTGCTAGAAGTCTCACCAGGGGCTCTACACATGAACTCCAGCATTGAGAACAGCGTTTGTGTACACAGAGTTTACTAAAGAGAAAGATTTTGAACAACTCACTGTAGCTGTGTGTCCGCCGGCATTTTGACAGTCAAAAATAGTAGTTCTTAGGGCTCTCTCTCTTTACTTCCTCTTTTCTTTTTCTCCTACTCTCTCTCTCTCTCTCTCTCTCTCTCTCTCTCTTTACTTCCTCTTTTCTTTTTCTCCTACTCTCTCTCTCTCTCTCTCTCTCTCTCTCTCTTTACTTCCTCTTTTCTTTTTCTCCTACTCTCTCTCTCTCTCTCTCTCTCTCTCTCTCTCTCTCTCGCTGTCTGTGCGCATGTGCGGATTGAGTGAGTGTGAGGAGCGGTGAGCGCGGAGTGTTTGAGCGTGTGAGGTACGAGTGATCTTTTTTCTTTTTTCTTTCTTTTCTATCTTTTTTTTTTTTTTTTTTTTTTTTTTTTTTGTATGTTTGTTTTGCTTGGTTGGTGACTTTGTTGACCTCGTGAGTGTTGGCGAAGTGGGTAATTCGCGGGGCTTTATGCTCCCAGTGTTTGTACTGGGAGCATGGCGAATCCAGGTGTGCAGAATCTCGGGTTTCTAACGAGACGGCATGCGGTTAAAATTGATTCAGTTTTTGGTGTTGAAGAATGTAGTTTGGCTATAGGTACGTTAATTGGTTATGAGAATATATTGTCAGCATCGCGGATGAATGGTGCTGTTGTTGTTTTCGTTAGGACAATTGAATTGGCGAATCAACTGGTGGAGACTGGTGTTGATATTCGTGGCATTTTTGCGCAGGTGCTTCCTCTTTCTATACCCTCGAAAAGGGTAACGTTATCTAACGTGCCACCCTTTATTAAGAATGAGGTTTTGGTAGAGATGCTTTCAAGATATGGTAAAATGGTGTCAACAATAAAGATGATTCCGATTGGGGGAAAGTCTTCTCTATTAAAACATGTGGTGTCGTTTAGACGGTATGTCTATATGATTCTAAAAGATAATGTTGAAGAATTGGACTTAACTCTAAATTTTCATCATGAAGATTTTAATTATGTGATTTTCGCCACAACGAACACAATGAAATGTTTTGGGTGTGGAGAAAACGGACATCTTGTTCGTGATTGTCCTAGGAAAGTGGATAAAACAAATAATAAAAGTGCTGAGACAATTGATGATACAACAGCTACGAGTGTAATTTCTAGAGAATTGCAGAACATAACTATAGATGCGGAAAGGCCGGGAACAAGTGCAGCTTGTGTACCCGTTGCATTAGATGCGGAAAGGCCGGGAACAAGTGCAGCTTGTGTACCCGTTGCATTAGATGCGGAAAGGCCGGGAACAAGTGCAGCTTGTGTACCCGTTGCATTAGATGCGGAAAGGCCGGGAACAGTTTCAGCTTGTGTACCCGTTGCTTTAATAGATGCGGAAAAAAATACAAATGAGACGACAACAGTCAAACCAGTTGAAAGTGCCAAATTAACGGTCTCTAAAGACAAAGAGAATGAAAATGTCAAGAGCAGTCAGACAACAACAGCTCGAAGTCAAACGACTGAGTCGGAAGATGATGACAATAGTGCGGTTGAATCTAACGAACAGAACGCGATGAATGTGGATAATATTGAGGGTTCTGTGTGTGAATTAGAGGATTATTCTTTTAAAACACCGCAAAAAAGAAAATTAAAGGAACGCTATGCTAATAAACCGATTAAAGGACTTGATGTTCGGGAGGTGAGCCATACTGATACAGAAAGTGACAGTGAGGTCTCTGAATGCAGTATTGCAGATAGTTTACCTCAGAGTGGATTTTCTAGTCGAGTATATAGTGTAGACGACATCAAACAGTTTTTAAAAGTGACAAAAAATGCAAGGAAAGTTAAAATTGAAGAGTTTTTTCCAGATATATTGCAATTTATTGAGAAGGCGAAAACTTTCAGGAGTGAGAGTTGTTTCACCGACCAAGAAGGTTATCGGTTAAAAAAGATACTTGCCAGACTAAATGCTCAATCAGAACTCAGTGAAAATAGTCAAAATGGTTAAGGGTTGTTGGTCTTCGTGTTTATTTTCTTGGTTAAGGTGGGAGGTGCTTCTTTTCCTATTTATGGGAGTAGTAAATTTTGCTTCCTTAAATGTTAATGGAGCAAGAGAAAGTAGGAAAAGAGCACAGTTGTTTGAGTTAATGACACAGAAGAAGATTGATGTTTTATTCACGCAAGAAACACATAGTGATTTATCAAATGTTTCAGATTGGGTGATGGAGTTTGATGGGCTATCAGTCCTAAGTCATTCTACCTCGTTGAGCGGTGGGGTTGCTATTTTGTTTTCGAAAAGTTTTATACCTGAATCTTATAAAGTTGATGAAATAATTAAAGGTAGACTTTTAAAAGTCAAAGCTTTTTATGAAAACAATTTTTCTTTTGTATTCATTTGTGTTTATGTTCCAAACGCTGCAATTGAAAGAATGCTGTTTTTAAACACTCTGTGCAAAACTTTAAGTGATTGTGATCCAGAGAGTTTGTTATTATTGGGGGGAGATTTTAATTGTACTGAAAATGTTTTAGATAGGAATCATGTTGAGCCACACATGCAGTCTCGTAAGAGGTTAGTTCAGTTAATGAAGTCTCATGATATCATTGATATCTGGAGAAATTTTCATTATACACAAAGACAGTATACTTGGGTACATGCATATGAAAATAAGTTATCATTGGCAAGATTAGATCGATTTTATGGTTTCAAGCATCAATTGAATTTTTTTAAAGATTGTTCAATATGTCCAGTTGGATTTTCTGATCACAGCTTGGTAAATTGTGAGATGTTTGTTGATTGTGTAAAGCCGAGAAGTGCCTATTGGCATTTTAATAATACATTGTTATGTGATAAACATTTTATTGATGTTTTTAAGTTTTTTTGGGTTAATGCAAAATCCATGAAGTCTTCTTTTCAAACCTTACAACAATGGTGGGAGTTTGTAAAAGCTCAGATTAAACAACTCTGTCAACAATATACTCTCAACGTCACACGAGATAGATTTGGGTCCATTAAAAAGCTAGAAGAAGATTTAGTTAAACTCCAAGAACTCTTTGAGTTGACAAAAAATGGAACCCATTTAGAGTCTTTTAAAAAAAAGAAAGCTTCTTTGACTGAATTGTTAGATTTATCTACACAGGGTGCAATAATTAGATCACGTTTTCAGAGTATTGAATCTATGGATGCACCTTCAAAATTCTTTTTTAACTTGGAGAGGAAAAATGGGCAGAATAGATTTATTCATGCTCTGCGCTCAGAAACGGGGGTCCTTTTGCGTAATCCTTTAGAGATTCGGAATAGAGCTGTTCAATTTTATGAGGATTTATATAAGAGTGAATTGTTGGGTATACAAGGCCTGAATAATGTTTTTCTTGAAAATATGCCACAAGTATCTGAAGAGGCTAATACCGGAATTAACAAAGCACTGTCGATGGAAGAACTGGAGAGAGCTCTTAAAAGTATGGAAAACGGAAAGACGCCCGGGATTGATGGCATTTCAGTAGATTTTTATAAAGTCTTTTGGGCAGAGGTAGGTCCAGATCTACTAGAAGTTTTTAATCAGAGTTTAATGGATGGACTGTTGCCAAAAAGCTGCCGTAGAGCAATCATTACGTTGCTCCCGAAAAAGGGAGATTTAAGTGAGATTAAGAATTGGAGGCCTGTGAGTTTATTGTGCAACGACTATAAAATACTTTCGAAAGTCTTGGCGAATAGATTAGGAGAAGTTTTAGATCAAATTATTCATTCTGATCAGACATATTGTGTGCCTGGTAGGAAAATCTTTGATAACATTTCTTTTATAAGAGATATTTTAGATAATGGCAAGACTTTTTCAGATTTTGGTTTAATTTCAGTCGACCAGGAAAAAGCTTTTGATAGAGTCGAGCACAATTACTTGTGGAGTGTTTTTGAAGCTTTCGGTTTTAGTCCTAGTTTTATATTGATGATTAAAGCTTTGTATTGTGACGTTGAGAGTATGTTGAAATTAAATGGTGACTTATGCTCTCCTTTTAAGGTTTTAAGAGGGGTTAGACAAGGCTGTGCACTATCTGGAATGCTGTATACATTAGCCTTAGAACCTCTTTTGAACAAGTTAAGAGCAGAGATGTCAGGTGTGATTATGCCAAATTCCACCCATACTGTTAAATTATCAGCTTACGCTGATGATGTGGTGGTTTTAATTAAAGATCAAAATGATGTGAACATGATGTTGCGATTATTGGAAGAGTTTAAAAGTGTTTCTTCTGCAAAAGTGAATTGGCAAAAAAGTGAAGCCATACGTGTTGGGAGTTGGTTACGTGGTGAGCCCATTCTTCCAGCTGGTCTGAAATGGACCAGGGATGGTTTTAAGTATTTGGGAGTGTTTTTGGGAAATGAGAATTTTGTTAAGAAAAATTTTGAAGATGTTATTGAAAAAGTAAAAGGGCGCTTAAATAAGTGGAGGTTTTTACTCCCAAAAATGTCTTATAAGGGGCGAATACTGATAATTAACAATTTGGTTGCCTCCGCTCTCTGGCATCGTCTGATTTGTGTAGACCCCCCAGCGGACTTTTTAAACAAGATCCAGTCAATCCTAATAGACTTTTTCTGGGATAAGCTGCATTGGGTGCCGAAACATGTGCTGTACCTTCCTAAGGATGAAGGAGGTCATGGACTAGTACATCTACAGAGTCGAATAGCAGCTTTCCGAATTCAATTCATACAAAGACTTTTAAAGGACTCAAATGCAAACTGGAGGATTGTAGCTTTCTCTTTACTGAGAGAGTTTGAAGGACTGGGGCTGGATAAAGCCTTATTTTGGATGGATCCTCAAAAGCTAAAACTCTCCAAGTTTCCTGTTTTTTATCGGAATCTTTTTAAAGTTTGGTCTTTGTTTGAAGTACCAAAGAGAAGGACGGTAAATTCCTTGTACTGGTTGCTGCAAGAGCCATTAATTTTTGGCTCACGCTTGGATCTGTCCAATGAACTGGGTTACTCTGTGACAGAAGAGAATCTTATCAACTCTGGAATTTTAACTATTGGACATGCACAACGGATAGCAGGAGCAGATTTTAAAGATGTGAATTCAATGACTGGACAGCTGGGGGTTAGGTCTACCCGTTTGGTTGCTAGAGTACTAGACAAATGGAGGTCAGCCCTTAATGAAAACGAGTTGAAATTGTTAACAGACCATTCTTTGGGGATTATTAACCCGGATTGTAGTGATCCGTTTCCCAATTTGTATTTAACTCCCGTGATGGGTGATTGTGAGAGCACTTTTTTAAAAGTCAAAGATTTGACTGTAATAGGCATAGATTGTTCATCTGGCAAGGAGTGTTATAAGATCTGTGTCAAAGTGTTTAATAAGAAGGCTTTGGATAAAAGAATTGACACGCCATGGCGTAATGTACTTCAGTTAGAAGAGGATGAAAAGCCTGAGTGGAGAGTATTGTATAAGTCACCATTGCCCAAGAGAATTGGGGACTTGCAATGGAGATTGTTATATGGGGCTATTGCTGTGAACGCTTTTGTTTCGGTAATTAATCCTGATGTTGTTCAGAATTGTCCTTTCTGTTTGCAAAGGGAAACTGTATTTCATGCATTCATGCAGTGTTCAAGGTTGAAACCATTATTTTTTGTTTTAAGCAACATTTTTAAATGTTTTAATGAGTGTTTTTCAATGAAGACGTTTATTTGTGGTTTCAAATATTCCCAGAGCCGGAAGTTTCAATGTCAGGTGTTTAATTTTATTTTGGGCCAGGCGAAGATGGCGATTTACATTACAAGAAAGGAGAAAGTTGATCAAGGTGTATGTAATAGTTTAGAAGCTGTGTTTGGTAATTCTGTCAAATCTAGAATCCTAATAGATTTTAATTATTATAAAGCAATGGATGATCTTATAAAGTTTGAAATAATTTGGTGTTATAAAGGGATCTTGTGCGAAATTGTTAATGATGAATTATTTTTTCTTATTTAAAACAAAATTTGTTTTTTACTGATTGATGTTTGTTTTAAATGTTGATTATTGAAGGTTTGCTTATTGTAATTAAAGGTGTTTAAAAATCAAATCTCTCTCTCTCTTTTTTTCTCTCTCTCTCTCTTTACTTCCTCTTTTCTTTGTCTCCTACTCTCTCTCTCTCTCTCTCTCTCTCTCTCTCTCTCTCTCTCTCTCTCTCTCTCTCTCTCTCTACTTCCTCTTTTCTTTTTCTCCTACTCTCTCTCTCTCTCTCTCTCTCTCTCTCTCTCTTTTTCTCTCTCTCTCTGTCTCTACTTCCTCTTTTCTTTGTCTCCTACTCTCTCTCTCTTTCTCTCTCTCTCTCTCTCTCTCTCTCTCTTTATTTCCTCTTTTCTTTTTCTCCTACTCTCTCTCTCTCTCTCTCTCTCTCTCTCTCTTTACTTCCTCTTTTCTTTTTCTCCTACTCTCTCTCTCTCTCTCTCTCTCTCTCTCTCTCTCGAATGTGTGTTGCATGTCGGGAGCGTGGGGTGCGTGAGCGTTTCACGGGTGAGAAGAGCAACTGATTTTTCCTCTTTTTGGGAAGCTGTTTAAATTTTTTTTGTTTGTTTTTTTGCTTTTCGTTTTTTCTTTTTAGTTTGTTTTAATTTTTTTTTTTTTTTATTATTTTTTTTTTTTAATTATTTTTTTCCATTATTTAATTTGTTTGTTGTTTTTTTACTTCGTGGCGGGGTGTGAGAATGGAGGCTCACCCGAGTGGGTGTGACTCCTCTCTGTCGCTCCGTCATGGAGTCAGGTGCGTGCCTGTGGCCGATGCTTCTGTGGAGGATGTACTTGTCGCGGCGGGAGAGCAAATTGGATTTGAAAATATAGTTTCTGCCTCGCGAATGAATAAGGCCGTTGTGATTTTCTTGAAAGAGCAGAGTTTGGTTGGTCGGTTGAT